>NW_023396803.1:3283107-3340812 GCF_011125445.2 Fundulus heteroclitus
CGCTTGGGACAGGTCATCCAAAACGGTGACTGTCCCTGGAAACGGGAAGGTCTGGTCACCCTGCGGGAGACGGACTTGGGAAGAATATGTAATGCGCCTTATAATCCGGTGCACCTTACGTTCCGAAAAATATGGCAATGTTTAAACAGGTTTTGTCCAGGATGTGTGGGGTCTGGAGAGATGTTAGCTGCCCTTTTACTGTCCCTGGACCTGCACAAGTCCTGTATGGAGGGAAGGTAAGATTCCTCTCTGCAGACCCGATTGTGACCACACAGTGATGGATGAACACAGGACAGACTAAATGATGGCAGTGTAGAGGATGACCAGCAGCTCCTATGGAAGGCTTCTTGAGTTGCTGCAGAAAATACAATCTCTCCTGGTTCTTCTTCTATGTGTGAGGACCAGGTCAGGTCCTTAAAAGGGGGGTTCCTAGTAACCGGAAGTGATCTACAGTTGACAGTGTTGTTAAGGATAGTGTGGGGAGGGAGGGTGGGTGAATTCTCCAGAAGTCCACCACCCTCTTTAGAGTCTTGAGCTGGTTAAGGTCCTCGTGGTTCATAAAGCATCAGTGGACCAGGCAATCCACCTCTTGTCTATATGCAGACTGATGACAGGGCTTTGATCTGCAAACTTCCGCAGTTCCACAGATGATCAGCTGAGGTGGAGTCATTTGTCTTGGGGTTGAAGAGAACTTGGGAGAAAAACAGAGGCATGTGGGCAACCAGCCGGTATTGATGATGCTCCCCAGTCTCACCCTTTGCTGCTGGTGTTGCTGCTGAAGCCCATGTGTTTTTTCCGTTATCAGCTCAGTGAGCTGTTTTTCAGTTTTCTGCTGTGCAGGCTCATGGTGGGATGTGAACACCGGCCAGAACAAATGACGAGAACTCCCTTGGTGCGTAAAGGGGTTTGTAGTTTATAAAACAAATGACTCCAGGGGAGGACTTCAAGTCTTCTGTAACACTGTGACATCAGAACACTAGCCTTTGTTTGTATAAAACTAGAAACCAACTCCTGTCTTCTCCCTGAGAGTTCTGTTCTGTGGTCCGTAAACACCAAGTCAGGTTTTGGTGAAACAGAGGGTGGCAGATCTACGGACGTTTGAGGTTCTTGTGTTGAGAAAGAGCAGCTCATCCATCTTGTTCACTGGGGAGCAGAAATTTGCCAGGTGGAGAGACGGGAGCAGATGGTGTTAGTATAGGTGGTGCACCTGAATCAAACATTAGATGCAAAACGGAGAACAGAGCAAGAAGGTATCCAGGGAGCAACAAGATGGATGAAACAGTCTAACAGTTCTGCCTGTCTTTATGCCATAGATTTGTTATGGCAGGATTTAAAGTCTTGTTTTACTAACATTTAATATTTCAGTTCTCTTCTCTCACAAGTTAAGCTTGTTGACACAATAAAAACAATCTCGCATCAGTTACCTCCACACTGACATCAGATTCTTGTATAGAAGCATGAAAGATCTGAAAGTGAAACTGGCGGCAAATTATTATTTCTGTATAATCTGGCTAATAATGTTATGACCATGTTGGTTGTCAGAGGGTCAAAGTGTTCTGAAACATGATCCCTACCCCATTACATCACCTCCAGCAGCCTAAACCATAAATATGAAGTAGGATGGATCCATGTTGTTTACATCCAATTTTGATCCTATTATCTCAATGTTGCAGCTCTAATCAAGACTTCCTCAACCAGGGAACATCTTTCTCGTCTGTTGTTGTTCAATGTCGGCGAGCCAGTGAACGGTAGCTGCAGATTCCATAATCTAACTTAAGATAATGGTTATTTTTAAATTTCCAGGGTCTTAATATAAAGCAGTTGAAAGACACAGCTCAAAAGGAAATATCTAAACCACTCTGTCTCTGTGTTTGTATGGGGTTTAACAGTGTATGCCCCCTGAGGCCTTATTCTGCCCTGTTCCTGGGAGGAAACACTTCAGTCTTCAAAACAAGGCTTTGTGAAATAATTGGTTGTATGATATCTGGAATATTCTCTATTTACATTAAAACCTGATGTTTTTCCTTTATTGCAGTTGATGATTAAAACCACATACACATTCAGGGCAGGAGGAGAAATTGAAATTCCTCTCTAGGAATGCAGCATGTCAAATATTTGTCTCTAGTGGAGGAGCTGCCTAATATTTCTCTATTATTTTAAAGCAGATAACCCAAGTTGAACTTGGATATAGCATTTAAACATTTCTGTTGAGTCTGAGTCAGTTTTCTCTAATCAGGATGAAAGTTACATTTACCAAAATCAATAATACCTTTGCATCCTTACTCATAGAAGCTGGAGTTGCTGTTCATTACATTTAAATCTGAATTAGCTAATTTCTTTTCCCCTGCTACCGTATTTTTCAGACTATAAGGCACGCTTAAAATCCTTAGATTTTTCTCAAAAATTGCTGGTCCACCTTATAATGCGGTGCACATTATATATGATTACAGTTGTGCTACTGACCAGTTTTATGTTGTACAATGCGCTCAAAATGTGTTAAAATGTGTAAGCATGACTTTGGTTAGCAACAATGGATATTTGGAGCATTATGGTACACTGTGTCACTAGCTGATCGGCATCCTACCGACTGTAATGTTGAACTAGAAGTGAATTCTTGTAAGGCGCCCACATTCTCAGCAAGAAGTCTTTACATCAAAGTGTTTTATTGTGACACCGAGCTTGATACACGAGCTACTACAAAGCAGGCGCTCACAAGGTCACGGCATCACAGTCCCTCTCTATTCTCACTGACAGGTGTGCGGTGGGAGCCTGCTGAAAAACAAACGGCTCTAGGTGCTCAGCTAGCTAATCACACATTTTACCATCTGTTCCGCTGCTTCGTCCCACTGGCAGAAAGTGTGGGAATTGTAGGAATTTGCCACAAGAAATGTAGGTAATCGTAAGCTCGACAATGAAGGGTAAAATATCTGTGGAGAGTCACAGCGGAGTCCACCAAGCTCACAGTATGCGCACAGTACGCCCGAGTATGTGGGAGCCTTTAGGTATCCTGCGCCTGGAGTACGTGCTAGCAACAACACACCTAGTAAGGTAATTGAACATAAAAGTTTATTTTGGCCTTATGTTAGAAACAGGGTAGTGTAGTCCAACTACTCTGACATCCCGACAGTGATGGATAGAGAGCTGTGTACAAGAAGGGGCGGAGTGATATTACGCGCTTGGGAAGAGTACTTAGTGCACCTTATAATTCAGTGTGCCTTATTTGTGGACAAAGACACACAAAGACATGTTAATTCATGGTGCACCTTATGGTCCAAAAAGTATGGCAATTTGGTACAGTGCTGGGTGGCAGTGATAAAGACCTAAAGTGGTGGTCTTCTGAGTACAATTTTGGACAGGATGCTGAATCTAACATTTACTAGCACATGATCATAGAAAAAGCACTGAAGGATTCTAACTTGCACTATAGGAGTGTGTGGATTAATTTTCTACTCTAGGTTGGCTTTATCTGTGTGAGTGTGGGTGTGTACATATGTTTGTCTTAAGTGTGTTGTGATGTTCTGGCACCAGTCATAGAGTTTATCCTACCTCCCACCTACTTACCACAGTAGACCCACCACCCCCCACCAAGGCCCCTGCAAGGATTAAGTGGATGGATAGATGGAAATGGGTAAATGATAATAACATTGGAAAGTGGATCCTAGCTTACATCTGACATCAATTTGAGGCTTCTGAGATCCAATCTCAGGACAGGAAAAATTAGTTGTACATTGAAACTGTCGTGTCATTTATAAGGTGGTATGGTATGGTATGTGCTGCACAGAAGTGTGTAAGGAGATGAGAGACTTTGTGTTATTGTTGTAAGCAAGAGTTTGAGAAAAGCTCAGTCAGCACAAGCTCTGAAAAAGCTTTGCTCGAAGTTCATCCTTGTTGCTTTCATATGATCTAAGATAGAAATGAAGAGATAGGTGCTTTAAAGCAGCTATAAATACGATATTTTCTGTAAAATCAACCCTAAATCATTCTCATTTGTCTCCTGGGAAGAAAGTAACATTCCCTATAAACAATTGGTTCTCTCCATCAACAATGTCTAAGCCACGTTTTTCTCCTTTCAACTCTAGAGGTACAGTCCAGAACTACTTCAGTGCAGTGTGCAGCCTGTGTTTACCTCCTGGTTCCTCGGCCAATCTTATTAGATTTCCTAGGGTCCCAACACAGAGCGTAGCATTTGGCATTTTATCTTGGCAAAAGAACAGCAGCCTACTAACATGGAAGTCAGTAAGAGAAGCAGACCAGAAATAGAATACAACATCATATACATATCCTGTGTTAGTAAAAATTCGCAACAGCAACACACCTTTTAAAAACAGCATATTAAACTAGCAACTAGCCTTGTTGCAGAAAACCCAACAGCATATTAGAACTAATGCCAAACACAGTGGTGGACGGCTGATTTGGATTTGTTTTGTAACCTTAGACCTTGGGCACCTTGCAGACATCCATCAACTCCTCTGTCTACAACAAGTACTATGCAGCAAAACGTGAGATCATCTGCATGACAGATGGCCTCACATGAAACTGGGTCATAAACAGGACAATAACCCCCAACACAACAGCAAATCTGCAACGGAATGGCTGAAAAATCTGATTGAATGTTGTGGTGAGACCTCAAGAAATGAGTCCAAAAACTAATACCTGCTAAGCTCCATGAACAAAACAATGTTGTGAAGGAAAGTGGGACAAAATTCCTTTACAGCAATGTGGCAGACTGAAAATCCCATACAGAAAAGAACCTGGTTTAGAGTTGCTGAAGGTTCTGCAAGGTTGTATCATAGGGTGTACTTTTTTCCTGGACTGCATTGATAGTCTTTAGTCCATTACTGAATATGAAGACTATTGTAAGAGTGTTGACATAATTTGGAGTTAGCATCAATGTTCCCCCTAATTTTTCATGTGTCTGAGCATACACACAAACTATCTGAGCATTCACTGGTCCTCTGTGAGCAACATCACACGTGCACACTGAGGCTAAATTACACCTATCCAAAACCTGAGATTATAACAAATTACATGGCTCAATAAAATAATAGAATTGCTGCAATAACTTATTTTAGATTACTTAATTTAGATACAACTGATTTAACCCAACTACACGAAAAAGGCAAGGCAAGGCTAGTTTATTTTATAAAGCACTTTTCAGTAACAAGATCAGGACAAAAATCTTGGATTTTTTATGAGCTGTATCATATGTTTTATGTCAAAATATGGGTCCTGCTAAGGAAGAACTGAGAGACATGTACATCCTTCAGAGTTCAGATTTTATTGCAATTAAATTATTTACATTGTGTGCAGTTTTGAGGAAACAGTGGGTAGCACAGAATATCACAACCAACACAAACATGAAAACGGACATAGAAAAGAAGTGAGAGTAATCAGGCTCTGCAGAACAAATACAAGCAGATTAGACTGATGAAATCTGTCATTGTTTAAGCTGCCCCAGAGCTTCTATTTTACATTGTGACTGATTCAGTAAGTTTCAGATACAAAGCTTCATTATAATCCATCTAGGGCTGGGCAAGTTAACGCGTTAATTTTGCGTTAATTCATTAGACTATTAACGGCGATATTTATTTTATCGCGCATTAACGCATGTTGCTCACATGCTTTCAGTCAGTGCACGGCAGCACTCTGCTGCTCCCCCTCCCCTCTCGTACATGGCTCAGCGGCGCCAGCCAATCAGCACACAGGCTCAGCCTGGCCCGCCCACTCAGCTCTCACACAAACTCATCACACAAACAGCTGAGAGAGACCGCAGCAGCGGAAAAACATGAACAGGGAAAGTAGCACCGTTTAGCTTTATTTTAATACCGTAAATGAAGTCAAGCTGTATGTTTTGTAAAAAGACGGTTAATTTCAGTGGAAACACAACAAATTTATCTAAGCACGTGAAAAAACATGAGCGAAAAAACGTCGAGCCACAGAAACGGAGACAGGAGACGAAACTTCTCTCACTGCCCCGACAGACCCACAGACGTCTCTGACTGAGGCGTTTCAGTCCTCCAGGGAACATCCAGGTAGATCAGTGTTCATCTTCAGCAGCAGTTCATGTTAACTTTCAAAGTAGATATTATCTATCATATGTTACTGGAGCCCATACAGAAAATGTAATTAAGACCTTGAAAGAACCCAGTACATATATTAAAAAGTGTTATTTAAGATAAGATAACATTAGCTAATCCTTTTTTTATCCCACGACGGGGAAATTTATAGGATTAAAGCAACAGGCAGGTGCACACAACACAGACAAAATTACATAAGGATTGAAATATATAAGAGGTGGATTAGCGAAAAAACACTGAACATAACATTATTTTATTATTATTATTATTATTATTATTATTATTATTATTATTATTATTATTTAATTGTAATAATAAAATAAAAACCACAAAACCCAAAAGGTCAACAGTTTCATGATACATCAAGCTTAGGGACTGGCTAATATACAGCAGGTCAAAAAAGGCCATATTTTGGCTGCAGTGCTTGCTGTTCTCTTATGAAGAAAAGATCAACTAGTGCACTAAATTCAATAGATGGGTTGAAAATATCCAGTATAATATAAGTGCTACAAATGTTACAACACTTTTGTTCATATGGCAGCAGAATATTAAAATAAAAGTGCTCTTTACACTACTTTTGAATTCATTCTTGGAGTTTGCGCATACAATGCGATTAATCATGTTTAATCGGGCAAATTATGCGATTAATCGCGATTAAAGATTTTAATCGTTGCCCAGCCCTAAATCCATGATAAGTCATAGTGTTTAATCTTTGTTACCCATTATTGGTGCCTGAAAATTCTCTGTCAATACTTTTTTTAGTATTTGTTGAAAGTAAACATTAAAATGTGTTTGTTGTTTTCTTTAATGACCTTTATTAAGTCCTCATTTATTATTTTTTTTCCAGATGAAGCCTCATAATCTCAAATGTATAAACAATAAAACTATTTGGTTCTTAAGATAGGGTCACACTGTTTCCTCACCTGCCATAAATATTCCTCAATATTGAAGCATTTCTTACAGTAATCGAAATGTGAGGATATTAAGGGGATTTATTGGAATATCAAACCATGTCACATCTTTCATGTGGTCTGGTTCTAAATAGGGCATATGTGCTCGGAATAAAGTAGTGGAATTCAAAGGGTTCTGTCACGTCAGAATTACTTTGCCGTGACATCACAGTTACATAAAGGTTCAATGAGTCATCTCACCTCTACGTGGTGAGATGACTATTATCTGAATGAAACAGAAAGTAGAGCAAGCTGTTGGTTTCTGTTGTCCAGGTAAGTACATCACTACAGACAGCACTGCAGAATGTTTGATTTAGTAATGTCATTATTTGACCTTGGATGCAATATTTAAGTAGCAGTTTTACCTGTTCACTTGCAGTGTCGCACATCTGCAGCATACATGGTGTTGGAGAGCTGTGGCAATTATATGACAGACTCTTTAAGACACGTCCAAAAAAACCGTGGCAATCTGGTTTAGTGTTCACCTTGTATACGGGTATGTGTATAAGTACTGTACGTGACATTGTTAGATAAAAAATAAAGAATAAATAAAAGGCAAACATACATCTAGTGCAACTTGATGAAGTGGTAAATACCCTGTACTTGTATAGCACTTTATAAAGTCCTGAGGGCCCCAAAGCTCTTCAAACTACAATCAAGTCATTCACACTCTAACCATGGTGAGCTACATCTGTAGCCATATCTGCTCTGGGACAGACTGACTGAAGCATCTTCTGACCACCAGCAGCAGAAACTAATGTCTTTTAGGAGCTGTTCCTGTTTATTTGGATGTCCTAGTGGTTAAGGAATAGGGTGTTTGAGTCTTGGAGAGGCCTCAGATGTTGCTGGTTCAAAATGCAGTCTGCCACTATTGGTCCCTGAGTAAGACCCTTGACCACTGATTGCTTCCCCCACCTGGATGGGGTGGAGTCATGTGACTACTGACTGTACAGGTAGTGCATTGTCTGAAAGGGACATGAGTTACCTTTACACAGCCAAGACAATGACTTTTCTTAAAAAAAAAAAACATTGGCAAAATGATGTTGGTTACTGTCTATTCAGTTCAATTAAATTTGAATGTAAACACATGTCATCTCAAGACACTTTACAAAGTCAAATTCAATCAAATCATACAGACTGCTCAAAATGTTTCCTCTCTAAGGAAACCCAGCAGGTTGCATCAAGTCTTGACAAGCAGGATTTATTCCTCCTGAAAGAGCGTAGAGCCACAGTGGACAGTCGTCTGCATTGTCGATGACTTTGCAGCAATCCCTCTACTGAGCATGCATGAAGCGACAGTGGAGAGGAAATCTCCCCTTTAACAGGTAGGAAAACCTCCAGCAGAACCAGAACCAGGCTCAGTGTGAACGCTCATCTGCCTCCACCCACTGGGGCTTAGAGAAGACAGAGCAGAGACACAGAAAGCACAGAAGCTCACATTGATCCAGGAATCCTTTCTATGTTATATGGTAATAGCGGATGATCTGCCTCCCCTGATGATGTCACAGAACGCCAGACCACTGATGACAGAGAACAAAAAGTTAAAAGATTAAATAACAACAAACATTGAGAATTGGAGAACAGTAGGATATCTCAGCAGAGAGAGAAAAATAGACCCTGATGTCCTCCAGCAGCCTAAGCCTATAGCAGCATAACTATAAAAGGCTTTATATGTGAGAGGGAACATTTTAAATTATATTCTTGATTTAACAGGAAGCCAATGAAGGGAAGCTAAAGTAGGAGAAATATGATCCCTCTTGTTGATTTTTACTTAGTTTGGATTTTATTTTATTTATTTTTGGTCCTTATCACATCCTAGCAGGATTCAGTTAAACTATGGAGACACAAATGCAGCAACATAAAAAACTTTAGATTATATAGATATGCATGCTCTATAATCAGAATCAGAAATACTTTAATAATCTGAGAGGGAAATTGTTGTTTCAGTACAATTCCCAATACAAACAAAACAAACATCACAAACATTTCAGGGGGAGACAATTTACTGAGGCCATGCTGCCAAGGTCACCACACGGTGCCCACGTGGCGCTGCTAATACTCTGTGAAAAGATAGAGGCCACAAAAAAAGGAAGGTGGGAGGGAAACAAACATAACTCAAGTTTTGTCCTATAACAGGATACAGTTTGAGATATCAAAAACCTCTTTCACAAAAAGCACAAATAAGACGAGACACATATAACAGAAGGTAAACATTTGAGACTAGTCGCGTGTAAGTTCATCAGTTTATATGAGCATCAGCTATGTGTGTCTGTTTGGGTGAAAGTGTTTATATTTCCGTGAACACTCTCCAGAGGCCATTGACCTTGATGTAATCAGCCGGCCAACAGATCAGAAAGCATCTGCAGGTGTCAGCGGGTGAGTGGGCAGCAGGGTAGAGTTCTGAGCATTCTCCGCTATAAAACAATCCAGGAGTGATTAGATAGGGAGGGCATAATCCAAATATGTTATTTGTTATAAACCTGAAATCCAACCCCGTGTGAACAACTGCCAAGAGTCTAGCTGTTTGCTCCCACAAATAAATTAGTAAAGGATTTAGAAAATCCAAAGAAAACACGGGAAAGCTTGATATTGTAGTGTTATTACTGACTTTGACAGGGTTTGCATAATTTAACAGCTAGAGAGAAATAAGTCATTGGCCAGTAGAGTTTAACACTCAGCAGATATATTTAAATCCCCTTTTCTTTAGGCCAACACTGAAAAAAAAATCTCCTTTCTGCACACCTACCTGCACCACTGCAGCTCTCTTACCAAAATAAAAAAATATAGAAAGATAGTTAAGGTGGGTGATAATGCAATTTAACCAGAAAAGAAGCCAAATAAACATTGTTTCCTTAATTGATTAGATCATAATTCTACATGTCTTTGGACATTTATTAGCTATTCTTAAAAAATGACATGAAGAAAACTTATAAAGGAGCAAATATATTTTCCAAGCGCTGATAAGAAAAGCTGAATATGTAACTCACCTTCCTTATGTATGTTTATGTTTAGGAGGTGACTCTATTGCTTACACCACCAACTCTCTCCAGAGGCGCAGGAAAGGGCTGGTCCTAACAGGACTGCGCACAGGTGGCTCTGGATCCATCCACTCAAAGAACAAGTCGAGCCTCATGATTGGCCCGCCACAGAACTTCCGACAGATCTCATCCATTATTGATGTTGACATTTTACCTGAGTCACATAGGCGGGTCCGACTCCACAAGTACGGCTCCAACAAACCTCTGGGCTTCTACATACGGGACGGTGTGAGCATACGGGTGACGCCACAGGGTGTGGAGAAGGTGAGATGCGTATTTCTTTTTAGCATTGTGACCTCTGTCAAGGACATTCGGATGAACATCCTAAAGGTGGTGAAATAATTTCAATGAAGGAATAATGGCTCAGCTCTGATTTATTTGTTTCCTCTGTTATATACTGGTTAGACATCTGTAGATTAATTTGAAGGCTGTCATTTTTGCATTCTGCAAATGATTTTGAACTGATCATTTTTTTCATTGTTTAAAAGCAGCAACTGGAAACAAAAACGGCAAAGGCAGAACAGATGTAGAAAATCTGTAAAAGCTACTGGCTGTTTGTTCGTGGTGTTTCTAGCTTAGGAAACAATTCTAGACTTGCATGAATTGGGGATCTTTACTTAATTGTTTCCAATAATCTCTTCATTTATCCCACTGATATACAGCAAAACACAGTTTTAAAAATCCCACTTTGGAAACCACATTTTATTTTTTATCAAAAAGCCAGTTTGTATAAAACAGAATGTGCAGAAAACTAGTTTGATTTGCTGTATTTTCATTAAGGGGCCTTAACAAGGCAATAATATTGTATTTGTCAGCACTTTATGGATTCAAACACAGCCGCAGTGGTCACTGACAGATGCTGCACACTGACAAAGGAGCACAAACAGGTTGCTGTCTACATTTGAATCCTGCTTGGGTAGCACTGTGTTAGACATCAGGGTAGATAGAGGGTCACTTTCCGTAGGCCCTGCAGCTGCAAGAGGCCGAAAAATAACCCTATATCATCAGACAAAACTTGTGATCCCATCGGGGGCAAATGAAAAAGTATCAGGACTGTGGTCTCATAATTAACCTTTTTGTTTACTGGTACAGCTCCATGTTTTACCTGTTTAGATATGCTTTTGGAATATCTAACTAAAAGGCTATGTTCTGATCTTATAAATATACATTCTGTCATCCCCAATTTTTTCTTAAGATGCAGGCTTCAGAAAGAGAGCAGCGGCTTAAATACTATGGGACTGTGGTTGATAGTAAACTGTGCCTAAACATTGATTATACATGTAGAGGTACATATTAGCAATGCAAGTTATCGATTAGTGAGTTAATATAAAGTTGTTTGATATTATATAATGACTCATGATTAAATTATAAGTGGCCATTTTCTTAAAAACTTGAATTTTTCTCTTATATTAAGTGGTTTCCGTAACATGGAGGGCTAATTTTGTTTACAATATGCTGAATTTTAAAAGAGAGACATCATTATATTTTTACAGTTTATTGTGCCACCTGTATTAAACACTGATTGGATAAACAACAATGATGGTTTTCTATCACATTATTAAACTTGGACATATTTATAATATATGTAATAAACAGGAACCTGTAAGGTTACTGAAGAGAAACACATTTAACAGAATAAAATATGTGAAACACTTAAAATCCTCACAAAATCCCTCACTATCATTTGAGCTTTTAGCATCAGGTCTTTTTCTGTCACATTACAATTATTATTTTTTTGCTTAATGTCCTCTGCTTTTCTGTCATCACATCCTTGCCTTCTGCGCACATGAGCGAGTTATTGTTGTTATTATAAATAAAAGCATTCACTATGTGATAGAACAAAATGGTTCAAAACTATTTTCAATTGTGTTTTTATGTGTTTTATTCCTGTTTTTAAATGTTATTCCTTACTGCTAGCTGCAATAACATGGTAATAAAGATGCCTTTTTATTGTTTTCTAAAATCAAGCAACATTGGCAGTTTCATACTGCACCTGTAGTACGTGTTTTGCTGATGATGTATCAGATATTAGCACATGCTCTTTAGCTGTTGCATGATCTTTGCAATTTTTCTGTCTTCTTGTAGGTTCCAGGAGTCTTCATATCTCGTTTGGTTAAGAGTGGGCTCGCAGAGAGCACAGGATTATTAGCCGTTAATGATGAAATCCTCGAAGTTAATGGCATCGATGTAGCAGGAAAATCTTTGGATCAGGTAAGAGACTTGAAGATATTAACGCTTTAATTTAAAGCTCATACATAAATATGACAATTACATGAAATGATAACATGTTCCAGAGAAGCTAAGATAGAAAAGTGGTGGATAAACAAATGTCTTTAATTGGAAATATGTTATACTCTGTTTTATTTAAAGAAACTATACAAATATGATACTGATAGCATATTTCAAAATGAAGCATTTAGTGCCCTGTAGAGTTCAGATACAGATACACAACAAGAACTATGTCCCCTTTTAGAGGTTTAATAGCATTGCTGAAAAAGATGTCAGTTTGTAGAAAGAATATTTTTTGTTCCGCAGTTTTTGACATCTTAACTTTTTTACTATTTTAGGAACACCCCTAAAGGTTTCCCTTTTGTTTTGCCTAAGTTGCGTTTATGTTGAGCCACCATAAATGAATGTCCACTTTAATTAAGTGGATGCTTACCGTTACAAATTGAAACCTAGTGGAGAAAACCTGCATTCTGCCATTCATGCAGATGTTGGTTTAACGCTTGCCACAACTCGGTCTGTTGGACTGATGTGATCTAAAGAAAGCAAGCCAAATCTACAGAGACTGCCCCCTAACAGGCTAAAGGTACCATAAGACTCCCCCAGAAGTTTTCAGAAGATTCCTTTTCAATTGGAGAACAGTAGGAGAACTCCAACCTAAGCCTATAGCAGCACAACTAGATAGCTCAGGGTAACCTAAGGCCCTCTAACTATGAGCTTTGTCAAAAAAGAAAGTTTTAAGATTAGTCTTAAAAGTAGACAGGGTGTCTGCCTCATGGACGAAAACTGAGTTGGTTCCACAGGAGAGGAGCCTGATAGCTAAAGGATCTGCCTCCCATTCTACTTAGAGCAAAGTGCGCTGTTAAGAACATATGGGGTAATCAGATCCCTGCTATATGAAGGAAATTTAAAGTCATCCAGGTTTTGATGTCATCAAGACATGTCTGTAGTCAAAGTAATTGAATGGATTTATCAGGATTTATAGATAAATATAGCTGTCATCAGTATAACAGTGGAAATTAATCCTATGTATATGTGACCCTAGAGTTTGAAGAAGATTTATTATTAACATGAACAAACTGGAATCTGTCAGACAGATAAGAATTAAACCAGCCTAATACTTTCCTCTTAATCCCTACAGTATGTTCAAGTCTTTCTAGGAGAATATTGTGATCAACTGTATCAAATGCAGCACTGAGATCTAATAGGACAAGTACAGACACAAGTCATTATCTGAGGCTATGAGAATATCATTAGTGACCTTCACTAGAGCTGTTTCAGTGCTATGAGCTCTGAAGCTCACTGAAACTCTTGAAATAGGTCATTACTTTGTAAACGTTCACATACTTGATTAGCAACTACTTTCCAAGAATCTTACATAGGAAAAGCAGATTACCTATAGGTCTGTAATTTATTAAGTCATCTTGATCAAGAGAGGGTTTCTTAAAGGTATACTATGCAACTGGGGTTGATTTTCCAGCGAGGCTCCCCCCAGAGGGCGAAAGTAAAAGTGCACTGTCGTAAAGATGTTTAGCTGTTCTCCTGGTTTCTCCGTCAAGCCAGGCGCGGTTGTTTTGAGCTTAGCAGACAGGCGAACGCAACGAAAATTCGAAAAAACGGCAGTAAAAACAATTACTAACACAGTGAAAGTATGAACATGCACAGAGAGAGAGAGAAACCATTCCAATAATACTTACAATCGCATCAGCAGAAACGCGAGGTCCGCGTCAGCCTTGCAGCCTTCTTTTTCTTTTAGCTCTTGCCAGAGCCATAGAGAGAAAGAGTTGCAACACTCTTGATGTCACCGCCAGGGCAGTCACATGGTTCGTGTAAACCGCTATAGTTCCAAAACATACGCTGGATTTCATGTTCTTCTATGGGACAGACAGCAGCGATTGTGTTATTTAACGGTAAATATATATATATAAATATACACCCTACTACTTTTTCAGCTGTTATTGGCGGCAAAAAGCTTACAACGGAGTCCAATGGGAGTGTCGCAACTCTTTCTCTCTATGGCTCTGGTGTTCACCCGATGTTCACCCGTGTACGACTCCTCTCTCTGTCCAGAGCCCTTTTCCTCTTTCTTTCCTGCTCCGACATGGGCTTTCGCTGTTTTCTCGCTGGTTCCGCCATGATAACTGCACAAATATCGCCACTGCGCTAGCAATGAGCATGCCTTTCACTGGGGGCGTGTAGCAGCTCTCGCCGTAAAGCAAGACCGACTCTCGCGATGCACAGACTTCTGAGCCTGTGGGTGCGGGCCGAGGGCTCCTGCAATTGCAAGTACGGTATTTCCCCTACAGACCACCAGGGCGGCCGAGAAAACCTCTGTTCGACCTGAAATGACTCATTTAATCATCCAAAACGGTATGTAACACATTAATTAACTGAAAAATGTTGCATAGTATGCCTTTAAGTAAAGTTTTAATAACAGCTACTTTAAAAGCCTGTGGTACATATCCATTTACTAAGGATAGATTAATCATGTATAAAATGGGGGCATTAATCAAAGGGAACACCTCCTTAAATAATTTGGTTGGGACTGGATCTAACATACAAGTTTAACGTTCACATGAAACTAAAATTTTAGAAAACTTTCTCAGGTTTTAAAGATTCCTCCAACCCTGCCTCACTTACTGAGGATGAGGTGATCATGTCTGGGAGGATGCAAATAATTTTATTATTCATCCATTTCCATTATTCAGCCATTTTCTCTCCAATTTCCTAATGTTGTGCTTCAAAGAACACAGCTCTAAATTAAACCATGGAGCCAGCTTCCTGTGAATAATCACCTTCTTTATCAAGGGGGCTATGTTGTCTAATGTAAAATGCAATGAGGATGTGACACCGTCAACAAAAACATCAATTTGTGAATGGGAAGTAACAACATTGTTGTCATCTGCTGGGCATTTCTGTGATACTGAGAAAATTAAAAGGGGGAAAGACTTTAAAGTTTGATACAGTATTATCTGATAAAGATCTACTATAACAAATCTTGCTTTTGGGAGTGGAGAACCCAGTTAAATTGAACTCAAATGTTATTAAAAATTGTCAGATAGGACAGAGTTATGAGCAAATACTGTTAATTATTCACAATCAATGCCATATGTAAGCACAAGGTCCGAGGTATGAAGGCAAGAGTGTGTTGTTTTATGCACATTTTGTTAAAAAACCAAGTCAATCTGGGATAGTTTTAAAGGCTACATTAAGGTTATCACATTCAGTGTCAAAATGAATGTTAAAATACCACATTATAAAAACCTTGTCAGTGATTAACACTAAGTCAGATTAGAAGTCTGAGTCTGAGACTGATCTAAAAACTGAGAGTAAGGGCCTGGTACGATACAAAACAACAAACAGAAGAGATTTCATTGTTTTACAGTATGGATAAACTGCCTACCCGTTAATGGGGAGTTTTTCTTTCCATTGTCGCTTCATGCTTGCTCGGTAAGAGGGATTGCTGCAAAGCCATAGACAATGCAGACGACTCTCCCTATGGCTCTATGCTTCTTCAGAAGGAGTGAATGCTGCTTGTTTGGACTTTGATGCAATCAGCTGGGATCCCTTACATAGGACATTTTTTGACCAATCTGCGTAATCTGACCCAATCTGTATAATCTAATTAAATTTGACTTTGGATAGTGCCTTGAGATGACATGTTTCATGAATTGGCGCTATATAAATACAATTTAATTGAATTGAATAAGGGAAACTAAGGGCTAAATGTTCAAAAGAATTGTAGCTATTAATTGGCCTGGGACTAATTAATAAATCAGACCTCTTCCTCCACTTGTAGTTCTGTGAATGTGAAAATTTAAATAATTAGAGGGAGTTGACTCATTTATACTGACATAGTCCTCTTGGTGCCAGGTTTCTTTGAGACAAAATAAATCAATCTAATTATCAGAAATCAATTCATTAACTAACAAAGTCTTTGAAGGGAGATAACTTATATTTAATAAAACACATTTATTTAATTTTTTGGTTCAAGTTGAGTTGTAGTGACTTTTATAAAATTTATATGATTTGCTCCTTTTAGATCACTTTTAATCTGTTCATAAATCACTAGAGAGAACAGGCTTGATCTGGGAGATGTGGAAGGTTGGTTGGACACAAGAGTAAGGGGGCAGACGGAAGACGGACAGCAGAAGGACTGATGATTTTTTCGATATCATTCGGTCCATGGGGCTAACTTCTTGGTTGAGGGATTAGTGAGAACGTCCTTGGAAGAGAGCCAGACCTTCTAACCGGGGTGGTATTGCTGAGCTGGGGTCCTGCATTGGTCAGCAAGCCTTCTGTTCTGCTCAGCGGTCTGTTGGAGAGCAGTGATGGTTGAATTCCAGGTCTGACGGCAGCGGAGTATGTATTGGTGAACAGAATTAACTGGGATCTGGAGCTCATCAGAAGGAAGGAGTGGTGGCTGATATCCAAGGGATATTTCGAACGGTGAGTGGCCGGTGGCAGAGGAGACATGAGAATTTAAAGCATACTCCACCCAGGGTAAGTACTTGTTCCAACTGGTGGGTGAGGAGGAGGTGAGGTATCGGAGAGTGGTTTCCAGTTGTTGATTCATGCATTCTGTCTGTCCATTGGTCTGAGGGTGATATCCAGAGGTGAGGGTGTAACGGGCCCCAAGAGCAGAACAGAAGTGCTTCCAAACCTAAGAAACAAACTGGGGATCCCTGTCAGAGAGGATGTCGCTGGGGATACCGTGGAGTCTGAAAACATGTTTAATAAGAAGTTGGGCAGTCTGGAAAGCGTTTGGCAGTTTTCTGAGGGAAATCAAATGACATGACTTAGTGAATAGGTCTACGACCGTTAAAATGGTCATCATACCCTGTGAGGATGGGAGACCGGTGACAAAATCTAGCGAAATCTTGTGAGACCAAGGGCGCTTAGGTACAGGGAGCAGATTTAGGAGACCAGCAGGGGGTCTTTTCGATGCCTTATTCTTAGCACAAACAGGGTAGGGACGAAAATAATCACAGACATCTTTAGTCCAGGAGGGCCACCAAAACAGACGGGAAAACATAGCGCGGAACATAGGTGAGGCCAGGAGGTCTGGTTCCAGGATCGGGTTCTTCTTGCAAGGCTTGAGTGATGAGCTCCTCCAGCTCCCAGCGGAGGGCACCGAAAGTGCAGGTGGTTGGTAAGATGGGAGCAGGTTCTTTATCAGTGTCTTGCGGGGCATACAGTCGGGACAGAGCGTCCAGTTTCAGGTTCCTTGAGCCGGGACAATAGGTGATGCATAAGTTGAACCGGGAAAAGAAAAGGGACCAACGAGCTTGTTGGGGATTGAGACGACTGGCGGACTGTAGGTATGCCAAGTTCTTGTGATCAGTCCAGATTAACATGGGCTGCTCGGACCTCTCCAACCAATGTCGCCACTCTTCTAAAGCTAACTTAATGGCAAGAAGTTCTCTGTCACCTACATTGTAATTTTGTTCGGCTGGAGACAACTGACGAGAAAGGAACGCAGAAGGGTGAAGCTTCTGATCAAAATCCAGCCGCTAAGAGAGGACCGCTCCTACACCTGTATCAGAAGCATCTATCTCGAGTATGAACTGTTTACTAGGATCTGGGTGTACAAGGATGGGGGCCTGAGAAAACCGAGTCTTTAACTCTTTAAAGGCGGCACTGGCTTCTGGGTTCCAGGTAAAGGGGGTCTTAGGTGAAGTGAGTGCGTGTAGGGGAGCTGTCATCTGACTATATCCCCTAACAAAGCGCCTATAAAAGTTAACAAAACCTAGAAAACATTGAAGCTGCTTCCTGGACTCTGGTACTGGCCAATCTAGCACTGCC
This sequence comes from Fundulus heteroclitus, assembly GCF_011125445.2. NCBI lineage: Eukaryota > Metazoa > Chordata > Actinopteri > Cyprinodontiformes > Fundulidae > Fundulus > Fundulus heteroclitus. The sequence continues at coordinate 3,301,204 of NW_023396803.1, forward strand.
TTGATTTTATCGGGATCTGATCTGACCTGTCCGCCTTCCAGAAGAAGACCGGGGAACTTAACTGAGGCCTTGTGAAATTCACATTTCTCAGCCTTAACAAACAGGTGGTTCTCAAGAAGGCGTTGGAGGACTAAGCAGACGTGATGTTGGTGCTGTGCGTGGTCACAAGAGTAAATAAGGATGTCATCGAGATAAATAAAAACAAAAACATTGAGAAAATCCCGTAGGACATCATTAACTAAGGCTTGGAAAACTGACAGGGCATTACACAGCCCGAAAGGCATCACTAAGTACTTAAAGTGTCCCAGGGGAGTCTTGAAAGCGGTGTTCCACTCATCCCCCCGGCGAATACGAACCAAATGATAAGCATTACGGAGATCTAATTTGTCGAAGACAACCACATCTTGGACCGGTCTGAGTGCCGAGGACAACAGAGGGAGCGGGTATTTATTCTTTACGCTGATCTGGTTCAACCCACGATAATCTATACACGGGCGGTGGGAACCATCCTTCTTACCAACAAAATAAAAACCCTGCTCCCAGTGGTAAGGAGGAAGGACAAATTAACACTGAAGCAAGGGATTCGCCTATATATTTTTCGAGAGCCGGGCGTTCTGCGGCTAGTAGGTAATGGGGCGCCAGGCAAAAGGTCAATGGCGCAGTCATAGAGGCGATGTGGTGGTAACGACTCGGCTTTGCTTTTCCTGAAAACCTAGAGCAAATCATGATAAATCTCAGGGACCAAACTAAGGTCAACAGAGTCCTCGCATCTTAAACATGATCCTGATGAATGACTGGGAGGAACAGCAGACTGAAGACAGCGCGAGTGACAAGCTGGTTACCAGGATTCTAAACGAAGCTCAGCCCAGTTAAGGTGAGGACTGTGCTGCTGCAACCATATCAGGGCTAACACAACCGGAAAATGCTTAACAGGGAAAACAAAAAACGAAATAAGCTCTCTATGGTTGCCAGAAATGATCACCTCCAGAGGTTTAGTCTGATGAGTGATCTGTGTAAGACGCCCTCCATCCAGGGCAGATACTTGGAAAGGTGTGGACAAAGGCACTGTATCAAACTGAGATTGGTGTACTAATTTCTGGTCGATTAGATTAAAATCCGAACCAGAATTGATTAACGCTGAAAGACTAAGGCTGTCAAGAGCCATGAGAATGGTAGCACGAAGACAAAAGCGCGGTGACGCGGGCACGCTAGGAGAAATGGGGGGCGTGAATCTGCTACATTCTGTCGACTTCCCCACTACAGGAGATTCAATGTGTTGTTGTCATTGTTCCGGAGATGGACCCGGCCGATCTGCAGAGTTTCAGGGGGAGATGGTGGACCTACCACGGGTCGGGGTGGATTTAACTGTGTGTGAGAGGAACCGACAGACGTACGGTTCTCTCTGACTGACCCCGACCTCTACTACGTAACCGGGCATCGAGACGAACGGCAAGCGCGACAAGCTTTTCAAAGGAGCTGGGCTCTTCTACACGAGCCAACTCATCCTTTAATGTTTCATCCAGGGCCTGGAAAAACACAGCCTATAAAGCTTGTGCTTCCCAACCCGCGGCAGCAGCAAACGTGCGGAACTCGATGCAAAATCTGAAACGTGGCGTCCTCACTGCCTTAGCGCTACGAGTTGCCTAGACTGCTGCACAGGATCAGCTTCAGCTGGAAAAACGGTTTTAAACTCGCAATCAAACTCGTCAAAGGCGCAGCCAAATGATCGGCAATCAGGGAAGCGGGCTTCAGCCCATCTTAGAGCTCTTCCCGATAGCAGCCGTTAAACAAAAGAAATCTGGGCTTCGTCTAAAGTGAATGTCTGAGGGGACAGATTAAAAACTAAAGAGCACTGAAATAGCAACCCGCCACAGTCTCCACTGTCTTCGGAGAATTTCTCTGGACTGGGAGATGAACTCTCAGAGACAGGGGGAGGCTGAGCCTTGGGGTCCAGTGGAGTGTTAGACGAGGGCGGAGCAATAGATGGTGCGGAAGCCAGTGGATTAGACGCGGAGTTCAGTGCAGCTGTCAGTTGGCCCATTTTAACTGCCAGCCCCTGCAGCTGATCCTGAGTAGCATTAACTGCTAGTCCGAGAGGCTGTAACTGCTCTTGCTGGGCAGCAAGCTGCCTCCCGAAAGTGTCTGCTGGGTCTGCATGGCCGGAGTGTTTTTCTGTCATGGTTTTTAGATGTTTGGCCCACATGCAGAACACAGTCGGGAGACAACGAGCAGTTAAAGATGTTTATTTAAGGCTCAAAGGTACACAAATATTGTGCTCTCTGAGAGAGCAGCTGACAGTGATCGAGGCGGCAGGATCAAAACACTGCGGGAGAAGAAAGGAACAGATTAATGAGGGCATGTGCGGGAAATAAACTGTGTGTAGCTCTGCTTACCGCCAGGTATGGGTAACCTAGTGGAGTGGAAGAACGGATTCAGTAGAACTCTTGCTCTTGGAGGAACTGGGTGACCGAGTGACAGGTGAGCTGGCAGGTGGAACAGAGGTAGGGAACCCGAGCAGCACCACAGCAGGTAGGAGGGAACTGAGAGCAGCCGAAGGAACCAGGGTGAATCCAGGGAAGGGAAACTCTTGTCCGGCTTGGTAATACAAGGGGGGCTCGATGGGAATGCCAGAGCAAAATCTGAGCGGCGAGGATTCAGGAATCTGTCTTCAGTGCTCGGAAAGGCGATCGGCGAGTAATCCAAAGCACAAAGCAAACTATGAAAAAACAGGAGACAAGAATTAGCACAGGGAACCAGGAACATAAGAAGCACCGGGACGAGAAACTGTCGAAAGACAGTGGCCACTAAGTGTACCTGTTGCAGGTTGCAGTCAGCTGACTGCAACCTGCTTTTAAGCTCCAAGCCGGAGCTGCCGAAACGAGCTGCAGGTGTGCACCACGCCCACCTATCAACTACAGTCACATCTGAGGGAAAAAGAGAAGAGAACAGGCAGCGCAGACAGCGCTGCCTACAGAATCCTGACAGGAAAGACACTGTCTCAATAGTGTAATGGGTAGGTAACAGTACAGAAACTGCAGAGAGGTGTGTTAAACTACGGCTCTCCTTCCTGGTCTGGACCCTGGGTTGTCAGCATTTTAAAGAATGAATAAATCTGGCCAAAATTCATAGAAAGAAGCACTGCACCATCCAAAGTGGGTCCAAGTCCAGTGTTATCTCTACAGTCTCGACAGTGAGTGCGCCCTGCTGTTGAAGCAGAGCTACGAGACGATTTCCCCTGACCTCGCGCACTGCTCACACGTAAACAAGGAAATTCTTCTTCGTCTTTTCAAACAAAAACATAGGAGCGGAGAGAAGCATGACGGCAGTATGTGTGACATGGAATCAAACTAAGGAGGAGCAACTCGTAGAATTACCAAGGCAGCGCATTTCTTTCAAGTGAGCCTCATATTTAACAGTGAGCATCTATATTTCCGCCTTTTTCTTCTTCTACTGTTGACATTTGGCTTCCGAGTAGACAAGTCCGAGTAGCGCCATCTCTCTACGGGGCTGAGTCCGACGTGTGGTTTTTGAACGCACAGTTTGAGCAGTCAGGTCGCATCAGAGCGTCGGGCCGTACAGTGTAAGAGATAACCTGAGCAGTGAACCTTTAAACCCTGCGGTTTCGTCATACAGTTTGAGCTGTTTATGAGTACCACGATTGAAAATATCGTACAGTGTATGTCCGGCTTTATGGAAGTGTGTGCCTTTGATACAATTGTGCCGTTATTTTCTTTTCTTTTAATAGCTTATATTTTGTGGCCTACTCTCTGATTCCATTTGCCTGTTAATTTGCTGTTGCTAATGATACAGTTTAATGTTACTACTGAGTAACAAATAAACAATCATTCTAAACTGTTTCAAAACAAACATGGATCTGATGCAAATAAATCACATTTTTACTGTGTAAACAAGGATCTGGTCCATGCTAATAACCAGCAGCAGCAGCCTTGTATAATTCTTGTCTTTCATTTTGCATTATATTTTCTTTAGTGATCAACTACAGCAGCAGGACAGGTTGCTGCAGGTTCTGACTATTTTCTGCACTAATCATCAGCTTCAGTCTGTCTCCACAATAACCTGTGGTATTATGAACCACGTTGCATTATACACATTATAGCTTTACAACCAACGAGAGAGGTGATGGAGGGGGCTTACTGGTTTGTTTTGTTGCTTCACTATTTTCTAATATTTGGCTGATTAATGTTTTCCTGCATTGACTTATACCACAGTAGAACTGTGTTTTAGAGTTGATTGTCAGCACAAACAAAGGGATTGCTTAGACTTAACAGGTTCTTCCACTGCTTTATTTCTACTCTTTTGAGCAGCCTTTCTATCATTTCAGGTCACAGATATGATGGTGGCCAACAGTCACAACCTGATTGTGACTGTGAAACCAGCTAACCAGAGGAACAATGTTGTACCTCGTGGAAGTAAAAACTCAATGGGTCACTCTGGTTCTGTGGGCTCTGGTGGGTCCATAGGCTCGGCTCTATCACATGACTCCCAAAGTCCTGCCTCCCACAGCAACCCTATCACTGCAAGGTAAGCCCTAACCACAACATATTCACTTCATTAATACAGCTGATACGTTATGCTTAAACATATGGCTTGTTTGGAGAAATCTTAAACAGTCCATCAATGAAATCTTCCAGCTGCTTCCACACAGGAGCCAGTAATCCTTCAGTACTACACTAGGAACTCAGTGTCATGTCACCCATAGGTTTTTTCATGTGGTTCTATCGGCTGTTGATGAATGATAGTTCTTGATGCAGTCTGGGGATTCAACTCTTTATTAAAGACTGCAGGTGTATCTGTTGGGCATCAGAAATAGTTTCAGTCTTCATCAATGATCTGCAGTACAAATGTTCTTTGCATATTATGTTCTCCAAAGACAAAAGCAGTTTTAATTCAGTTCAGTTAAAAAATACACGACTTATCTCAAATGTAATTTAACTATCCAAGTTTAATCAGGTGGTGTCTGCGGGTGCAGGATCAATCTCTTGCAGCAGTTCGCATTGAAAAAGCCACTGACTGAAGACACTGTGTTTTTATTGGTTTAGAGGTTGACCAATATATCGGCTGGCCGATATTTGCGTTTTTATCTTGTATTGATATCGGCTGACACGTACATGCTCCCTCCCTGGGGGAGAGCGGCTGGTAATGCAAGTCTGGTAGTTTCAACTTTTATTGTATGTTTATCGTGCTGAGCAAAAAACTGAGTAAAAGTCCAGTTGCCTCCTCTGATAAGCAAACTACTGGGGGTCCTGATAGTTGCTTCTTTGCTTACTAGTTTAGTCTTGAGGACCTCCATGATGTGCTATGTCAGGGCAACAGGTACTTTTCTTATTTACTGGAACGAGGCATCCACAATACTGGAACCTTCTCTTGGGTCAGACTTACGTCCGCCTTCACGAAAGCCAGAAGAGAATGCTGATTACATCATCATGAACGTCTGTTGAGGGAATCATGAAATGTGTAGGTTTGTGATCATTGTTTTACAATAGGAAAAAATAATGACTGATTTGGAAGTTCATGTGCAAAGTTAAATTATCTGTTGCCCTGGAACAATTTTTGCTGGTTTTTAATTGGAATGTATTTTGCTATGTTATGTATGAAATATCATTGTTGAAACAAGATTTAAATGGTTCATAGACATCTAGGCTAATAGCGGATGATGTGCCCTCCTGGATGATGTCACAGCTAACACAACGCCAGCTCAGTGTATCAAGCTCAGTGTCACATATAGAACAGTTCGATGTGAAGACTTCCTGCTTCCAAGAAGTTCATAGTGTGACACGAACCTGTCCACGCAGAGTCCGTCTTGAGTCCACCTCGAGTACGCGAGGACCTCCGGAGAGTGAACTACACCCGAGTATGTGGGGGCCTTTACATGAATGCACTTCTAGTTTCGACATTAGTCATTAGCCTGACATACAGTCAGGCAGTCGTGTAGACAGCTCAGGGGTCCGATCAGTTAGTGACACAATGTACCGTAATGCCTCGAATATCTATTGAGCGGAGCGGCTTTGTTGCTTACAAAAGTCGCACTTACACATTTTAACAGATTTCTGAGCACATTTTACCACATAAAATCGGCCAGTAAGCACAACTTTAATCATATATAAGGCGCACTGGATTATAAGGCACAACGTCAATTTATCAGAAAGTTTAAGGCTTTTAAGTGCGCCTTATAGTCAGAAAACATGGTCGTTCATTTGATGTAACAATTTTTAGATTGAAGAAATGCTTCGCATAAAAAAACTTTTTTATCAATAAATGCCGTGTGTTTGTATATTCTAGGAATTGATGAATAACTGTAGTTTCAAAATTTACCAAATGAATCATTGTCATGAACTTTTCACAATCAAGCAGCCTTAATTCATACAGTGACATGACTAACTTAAGGGTTATGTATTTTATCCACATCATTAAGTGCACCAAACATTTGTTGGCTAAGTGGAAATCCTCTCCCCATCTTTGTTGCTGAAGATGTAAATTTTTCAAACTACCGATATATATTTTTTTCTAATAATGTTTCCACATTGTCTGTTGTTACCACAGCAGCAGCATCGCCGAGGGAGACAGTTACGAGGAAGATGATGACGGTGATGTCATTCTGGAGAACGACTGCCTGCCGACCTATAGATCCCATCCAGGTACTAACAGCAACAGCAGCACTCTTAACAGGGACTCACCTCACCAAGGGCAACACAGCTCCATCCCACAGAGTGTGTCAATGCCAAACAGCCTCGCCGCAGCCCTGAGTCACAGCTCCACCATGATGTCCCATCACAACGGGGGCTCTGCCCACTCTGTCGGCAGCAGCCAGGAGAGCATGAAAGAAGATGGCAACGTAATAACACTGTGACATGGAACCACAGCAACAACTTCTGACTGTGGAAAATTAATGACTTGATGTTGTAAACTTGAAAGCTGATATGAGGTTCAGTTCCACCTTTACTTTCAAATGTTCTCCCTTTAGAACACAGACATTGTTGTGAACAGTGTCATTGGACCTCTATCTGCCATGGTGGACTTGATCACTTTCCAGAGAACAAGTATCAAACTGACAGGCTACATGGAGCTGGAGCTCTCTGTGAAACTTTACTATCAGGTTCTGTAAGCAAAGAGTAATTATGTATTCTTTTATTATAGTGAAGTAACTCTATGGAAATTATTTTAATGATATTTTGAACCGCTGAGTATGAACTAAGATCAGAAAAACGTTAATCAATAAACCAGTATAGCAACCTCTATGTGACGTTAAAGGAAGTCAGCAAACTTTTTAAGACTTGTTGTTCTCATCATTTTTATGTTAACTTCCGATCAAATAAATGTTATATTCATAGGCTGTGAAACTCAGTGATTTAAATTATATGTCTTATCATTTTATGTTATTGTTTCATTTGTGATGCTTATATGTTATGAGATCTACAGCACACATGAAAAAAGTTCTGCTGTATTAATGTTTGACCAACAATCATTCCCAATATCCAATTACATATATTATTGACCCAATTACCTGGTTGAACAATTCTGTTTTTTTTTTTTAAGTGGATTCTTTATAGAGGTTTCTGAGTAGTCTGTATCTAACTTGCATTTGTTAACTCGGATAACAGAATTTCACCGGTCAGGGGTTTAACGTAGGACTCTTCTTGCTCTAATAATCTTTAATGATCATTTGGTTAATTAGTCTTATAATTGATTTTTTTTTTCAAAATAACATGCAGAATATGAATATGCCTAAAGAGCCCCCTCCAACATGACAAAAATGAATTAGATGAAGCCCTTATTGTTTATGGATTAAAAAATAAAATGACTTGAACACAAAAGAAAATTAGAACTCGGCTCAGCCGTGCGTGCAACTCCAAAGAAAAAAGGATCTGTTTCAACTAAGCCATACATTTGGAATGTAGTAATTGTCATGGTTTAGGTTTTGTCTGCCTTTAGTGTGCTATTCACTCAGCCCTCCCTCGCTCTGCTCCATACACTAATTAACTCCCCGTCACCTGGCAGGCAGCAATTAACCTGATCTGCCATCACCTGTTTCCACCGCTTTATAAGACTCACCTCTTTCTGTTCCCGTCGCCGGTCCATAGCGTTCACTCCCGCTCAGTTCTCTGCCAGTATTCTTGTCAGCTCCGTTTTGTTACCGTCAGCCTGAAGACTCCTTTCAACCTGGTTTTGTTACAGTCAGCCCAAAGACTTTCCGACAGTTTGTTTTCCCCAGAACACGGCTCTGATGCTCTGCGCTCCACGGCACGGCTCAGACGTTCTGCTCTCCAGTGTTCGGCTCCAGAGTTCCTCCCGGTCAGTCTCTCCACACGCCTCCTGCCGGCCAGCTTCTACACCCTACACCTCCGTCTGTTGAAAGACTCTGGTCTCATCATCCATCTTCCACACTATTCAATAAAACTCACTCATAAGAACTGACTCTGTGTGTGCGTGCTGTGTCCGGGTTCATCCCAGAAAAATATCCTAACAGTAATGAAAGCTGGAACTTCCATATGACAAACCATTTTGGATCATGTATAAATTTGTCTGGTCTAAATTTGATTATTTGCATAATTTGATGGGATTATGTTGTCTGCTCAGTCTGCATCGCTGCAGAGTGAATAGGGAAAGTGCGTAAATATTAAACAGGACAACCTGTCTTACTTAACTGAGCATTTAGCTGTTTCTAATGGTTACCCATGGTGCTCTAGTTGCTATGATAACCCATCAAAGCATAAACATCCAAACTCCCACTGATTGTTGCCTCTCTGAGTATTTCCATCATTTAGTCTTCTGCAGTCGGTGTGATCGACGTACAGTAATGTGGAAGAAAGGAGTTCTGATTTGTGTTGAAAATTTTAAGAATATAAAAACAATTGACCAAAATGCATTTTGACTAAACATAGGACCAGTGGCTGATTATCAAAACAGATGTCATCAATGATGTCTACTAGCTGTGGCAGGCCTGGTTTACAAGGGGATATAAAAGCAGTGGAAATAATCGCAATGACATATTGGAATAGTTTTAACTTAAAAGACTACACACATAAAATGTATGTGCACCTCAGTTTTTTATATATATATATATATATATATATATATATATATATATATATATATATATATATATAAAGGCCTTTTCCACCACATCCGTTACCATAACAATTAGACCAGGTTTGATTTTAAGCATCTCATTCATTCATTCTTTCATCCTCCTTCTGTTGAAAATGGCTTTTTGTGAAAGCTCATAGTGCATGCAGACAATGTATGATAATATTTATCCTAGTAGCCCTAAAAGCAGATCTTCTAATTTCAATACCTTTCAGCCCTAAGGGTTTTAAGAGCAATTTACACCTGAAATTACATACCTTGTATAAATCAAGTACAGCTAAGTATACATGCAAACAGTTCTTACCTATGTAAAGGTAAGACAAAAATAATTTATTACCAGTGGAACCACTATTACAACTGTTACTATGCCTGATTTATTACCAATTGAACAAAGAATTGAAAAAAGTGTGTGAGCCTCACACACTTTTTTTCTAAAACATTGCAAAACACAATGAAATCCCTTTTGAAAACCTAGGAAAGACATCAGATTTTATAGATCCACATCTTGACTTAACTGCAGCAAAATCTGGAGTGAATCAGCTGAAACATCTTTGTTCCACAAAGGTTTTAGTGGGCGTTGTGCCAGGGGGACCTGTGATTTTGTGTAGAAAACATGCTTTTCACCTTATAAAAAGGAATCTGATAAACATGCTGATTTTCATTCTAAGACTCCATAATTATATGAAATAGTCTTTAGTCAACACATTAAACAAGGGGTGTCCAAACTTTTCGGTACATGGGCCAAAATTGTCAAGTCAAAGGAACTTGAGGGCCAGAAAATGAACAAGTTTTTTTAAACCAAAAAATTATGTTTTTGGTTTTTATGTTTATTTGGGGGGTGGGGGGCACCCAAAATCAGTACAGGGACCACAAATGGCCCCAGGCCACACTTTGGACATGCCTGCATTAACCCCTTGTACCATCAAAATGTGCCATGTGAACGGCATTGTGTCAATAATGCACAAAGAAATGTGTAAAGCTAAACCATAAGCTTGATCGTGGATGTGGGCATGTCAGGCTTAAGGTAATGCAGCAATAAATGCGTCCTGCGCTGTCGTGTTTATGTTGGAACGGCTGTGGGCTCAGCAGCTCTTACTTTCGTAAGCTAGTATGTCCCGCCTTAAACCATTATGCTGCTATATGATTGGCCCGAACCATTTTTGATTCAGTTCCGAGCTATTGAGGCAGGAGAGGGACAAAATGGATTTTCGTGTGTTTGCGAACGCTCAAATATCACGAGAATTCAGCTTGCAGGCAAGATTAGGAAAATGGCAGAACTGACTGGCTGATCCACCGCCTAAACAGTGGAAGAAATGAGCACATAAACTTCTTTACCAATCACACAATTAATAATATGTAGATAAGATACACTTTTATCATCTCCATAGACAGAAATTAATTAGTTTCAGTCGGGGGACGGATTAAAACATGGTTCTGTTGATGTAATTGTATTGATGATAAATAAATAAATAAATAAATAAATAAAAGGAAAAATATTGAATAATCATGAATAAAAATTTGAGAAATGTACAAATAATATAGAAAAATATTTTTTGGGAATATTTACAGAAATGCTTTCAATAATAAACATTTTAGAAGAAAAAGAAAAAGTTGCGGAAATATCTACATAAAGAGGTGAGAAAGTGTGGCAATTATTCAATTTTTACCAAGACCATTTTTTAATCCAGTCTAATCGGTTAATTTCTCTACATTGATTACTAGAAGCGCATTTGTGTGTGTGTGTGTGTGTGTGTTTTTTTTCTGCTATCAACCAATCACAGCTCTTAAAAGACAGCGTCACACATGGCAACGGGGTCAAATACACCTCCTCACTAAGATAAACATTTCTGTAGTCTCCTTACCCAGAGTCGCTCTCAGCAGCATCAGAATCACTCTGAAGCTAAGACTCCTAGGTAGGAATGTTTAGGCTAAGATAGGAGCTCTCTGAGAGGACTCTGACAATCTTTGTCAATATGGGCCCTGGTTCTTAGTAAGCTCTAGAACCAGTTTAGCACTGGAACTACTGGAACTGAAAAGGCCCCTTAGATCATTAGATGTTGACTGCTCATAGCCTACGAAGAAAACCCTGCTCAAAACATCTGAATCTCCCCCTTGAAATAATTAGTAGTGGTTTGAAAAAGAGAACTTTCATCAAACTGCTCTCATTCTGTCATGTCCTTTTTCTCATACAGGTTTCAGTTCATTTGTGAACTCTGAGGAGTTGTCCCACAGTATTTTGAATGTTTGACATAAAAATGTACAAAGGCTTGTGAATTTTATTCCTCTGAGCCTTGAGTAATGTCAATCTTGCCTAAACTGCAACTTCAGGGCTTTCTGTTTTACTGTTTTTATTTTAAATATTAGTCAGGAAGTCAAGTATAGAAATGCATTTTCCATGGACTTGATAGTGTTTTTTTTTTTTTTTGCTACACCTTCTGATACCTTCAGATGGTCATTTAGTGTTGGTGTTTACCTTCTCATAGAAACAATGGTTCTCATTATCAACCTGCAGTGGTAAACTGAATCCACACACTGAAAAACTAGTGGAAAGAAAGCACAAACTGAATGAAAACAAAAGGACCAAATTAAGTCACAGTTCATGTAGAAATATGCAGGGGCATCTCAATAAATTCAAATATTGAAAAGTTCACGTTCAACTTCAAAATTCAAACTCATACAGATCAATCAAATGCATGGTTATATTTTTAAACGACTCAAAATCAAAAAGATCATTGCTAAAGAAGCTGGTTGTTCAAATATAAAAGTATCAAAGTGCTAGAATTGACCTTTTGTGATTAATCGTGTCTAAACTTACGTTAGTCATTTACTTGTTATTAACTTTTTGAACTGATGCTAGACACGTACTACTTAATCTGTTTGGTAGCACTTTGCAAGTTTTATGGTATTTCATGGAACGCCTCTTTGTACTTATACAATATTCTTAGAGCTGAAAAACAGAGCAGGAATGTACCCTCAAGATGTTCTCTCTTCTATCAGAAGGTTTATTGTATTTTAGAAACACGTCTGGAAACAGCTCACACATTTTGTAGCACATAAATCCCCCTTGAGTGAATGTGTGCCGAGGATGGCCTATCCACGGTATTTACATATGGCAAAGTAGATGGTGGTGCGTGCCTAAGTTCAGCTTATTGTACAAGGCTCAGACCAAGAATATTAATAAGTACTGTATTCAGGCAAATCTCTGAGAACCGAGTCCAACGCTGTGCACAGTGCACACTATGTGTGGCCAAAATACATTAGACTTTGGCTTCTGAGAACTAAAGACAGGCTTCCTTCCTTGCCAACAAAAGAACAGGCATAATAGAAAAAGCAAACAAAAGCATTATTAGAGGAAAGCTAAAAGGTGAATAAGTAGCAGGGATGACTGTAGCCTTCAGAGTATTATAGGAGTTCAGAAGGTATGGACAGATGCTCGAGTCAGAGCTGCAAGAGCCACATTGCACATATCCCCGATATGAGCTACAACTGTCATAAAGAACTGGAATATTCATCGGTGAGTCAATTTTAAACATAACAACTGATTTTTAAATCAACTTCCGTGTGGGAGATGTCTCTACTGTCACACAGAGACAGGTGATGGTTTTCTTCCTTAAATGGTAAACAGACTGAACTTATATAGCGCTCATCCAGTCATGCTGACCACCCAAAATGCTGTACACTAAAGCCACATTTATTCAGTTGCTCTCAGTAACACACACATTTATACACCAAGACACAGCTCAGTGGGCAACTTGGGGTTAAGTGCCTTGCCTAGGGGTACATTGACATGTGGCAAGGGGAAGCTGGAATCAAACCCACAACCTTCTTATTGCCAGACAACTACTCAACCCATCAAGCCACAATTGCCCTTCACATTACTTCACATATTGATTGTGAGTAGTTTGGATTTTTATCTTTAAAATTGTTTTCATTAGTCTGACTCTTTTAGTTACCTATTTGCTGTGCACACATTTAGTTAACTTTATTTGTCAGTTCTTTGTATTTTTTGTTAAATGCAACAAATTAATTTCTTCTTTTGATTTACCAGTTTCCTCTGGACTTGCTGCTGAAATCATACAGATGAGCTCCAGCTGATGTCCTTATATGGCTGTCAAACTTCCTCAGCGGGTCGTTCCATTTGTTTGCCAAGGGGAATTTGGTCTTTAGTTTAATTTTACCATTTCTTTAATGTTTCTCCTTTTTAGAAGTTAGTTCAATTCTAATATTTATTTAATTTAAAGATTTAGTAATGTGCTGACCTGTATTTGTTTAAGTTCTTGTGTGTTTAATTACCTCCTTGTGTGAGTTAGCAGTGGTCTGATCAGCTACTATTTAAGTTCCCCTCGTGTCTTGTTTGTTAGGTCAGTTTTGTGCTTGAGTTCTTTGTGTTACTACCTGAGTTGGAGTTTGTTACGTTGACCTCAGATGTGGGCCCCAATTGATAATTTTTTGATTACTTTTGGATTTTCTTTTGTAATAAATTAAGAATATCCATCCATCCATTTTCCAAACCGCTTAATCCCTCATGGGGTCGCGGGGGTTGCTGGTGCCTATCTCCAGCGTTCACCGGGCGAGAGGCGAGTACACCCTGGACAGTTCGCCAGTCTGTCGCAGGGCAACACAGAGAGACAAACAACCATTCACGCACACACCTAAGGACAATTTGGAGAAGCCAATTAACCTAACAGTCATGTTTTTGGACTGTGGGAGGAAGCCAGAGTGCCCGGAGAGAACCCACGCATGCACAGGGAGAACATGCAAACTCCATGCAGAAAGACCCAGGGGTGTACTTGAACCCAGGACCTTCTTGCTGCAAGGCAACAGTGCTACCCACTGCGCCACTGTGCAGCCCAAATTAAGAATATATTTTGAAATTTCTTGAACGTCTCTTTGGCTGGTCTATCGAAAACCTTCACAGTCCTAAAAGCTGAAGCAAGGGTGAAGAGGCACAGAATCCAAGCTGCTTGACATCCAGTGTAAACTTTCCAGTCAGTGATGATTTGTGGATCCATGCCATCTGCTATTATCAGTCCACTAAGTTCTATATACATTTTATAGTATCATCATGGCTCCACAGATGGCTGCCTCGGTACGTCACTTGCTTATTACTGTGAATGCAGTAGGCATTCGGTTATTGAGATCCTCTTTCGCGTTTTTACTGTTTAAAGTTTGATTCGCTTCTCCTCCTACAGTTTTTGTCCGATTTCAACCATTCAACTTTTAAACTATTCAGCTTCTTCTGGAATCGATGGCTATATCTTTTTGTACTTTTAACTTTTCAACTTTTTAAAATATTCAGCTTTTTCTGCAAATTTTCAGCTTTTTTTTCTCCCATAGGAAATTAATGTAATTCACTAAAATTTCGCTCATTTCAGCTGCTTTTTGACAGCTTACTACTTCAGCCTACTTTCAGCTAGAAACGCCATTCAACTTTTAAAATGTAGTGATATCTTTCAGCTATTATGGTATGTTTCAGCTTTTTCATATCTTTTACCATTTTCATATAGTACCTCCTTAAAATAATTTTGGCTTTTCAAGAAATTAAGCAAATAACATGCGTTGCTATGGTCGTCAAGGAGGCAGTTATAGAGTGCGCACTCTAGAAATTCAACAAATTCTTCTTCTCCGAACAACTTCTTCTCACTCGCTCAATTTTCAACCTATCTACATAAATTATACATCAAAACGTAGGAATTTTTGTCTGGATTCAGGAAATGTAACCCTCATCGGTGTAGCATTTATACATTTTTCGCAAATCACCTCAGAGCGACACAAACCCGAAACCTCCCCCATTCATTTCCTATGGAGCGGTTTTGAAAAATGACTTCTGAAAATCCAAAACATCACACGTTTTCGCATCGTCGATACTCCTAAACCGTTTGATGTACAGGCATGAGAATTTCACACATGAATGTCCCAGCCCTTCTGGCACTCACAAAAAAGGAATTTCTTGGATAACTGTTACGGTTTTGCCGCAGGAGCAATTTGTTCGGGAGTAGCGAATGTGCAAAATCCTGAAAATGCTTTAGAGCTGCATTTTTCCACATGATCCATTATTTTACATCGTCGCTGTGCCTACACCGATTTTTGTACAAACATACAAATGAGCAACATAGTCCTCAAAAGCCTGCTGATACTCACAGTAAAAGAAATATTTTGATATCTCTTATACTTTTTCAGCTAGAGCAATTTGTTCGGGACCGTTTTTAGAGGATTTTTGAAATTCCTTAAAAATCCCCTTTAGATCATAATTTTTTACGCCTTTTTAAAATATTTCCAGCAAAAACTGATAGTTTGTGTTGTTCCCCTATCCGTTACAAAATAAACGCAGAAAAAATTACGTCTCTACCATTTACGGATCAGGAGATATGGAGCGTTGTTTGAGGCAAAGTATTCCATGCTATTCCAATGAGGCAGAGTCTGAGCAAAGTCTCTGCACTTCGGTAGAATGGTCAGCTGCAGGTGTGAGTGAGTTTCCATGACGACGGAACTCTGCTGACCAGAGGGACAGGCTCCATTGGGATAAAATGGCAACTTTCGACACCCACTGCAGTGGCTGTGATTAATGTAGGAATCAGAAATTCGCACAGTCGCTTCTTCTTAACATTTTTAAATTTTCATGTGATTATCAGCCATGTGTCACTTTTCTGTCCCATTTTGGATTTCATATGCTTTCCTATTGGGCCTTTGCTTCCAACAGGACCTGGCATGATAACCAGACACGACCCAATTGGCCAATACAGCACCACCCACCTGTGGGAAATGGCGCTTCACACCATTTTGGTCAAATGTTGAGTTCTGGGCCCAGATGTGTTGAGGCTGAGTTGCTAAAGGAGGCCGATCTGACACATGAACTTTGGTCACGTTTGGTGACATTAAATATTGGCACCCCTTTTTGAGGCACTTCCCAGTATAGGATTTGGACCAAACTGACAGAGTACAATCACCCGGTGATACTGAACACAACCATCTTAGCGGCTAACTGTTAGCATGTTGCTAACTGGAAGTAGCTCTAGGAAGGTCGTACAAACTTCTGCTTCACAGAGTATGTACTTCTTTTAGAGAGAAAGCTCCACAAGGAATTTGGCCTACGTCACATAAAGCATCTCCAAGCTATAAGGTGTCAAACATCCAATGCTTTTCAATGGGGGGCAAAACCCCTTATTCTCCTAGAAATGCAGGCCCACATATGGCTACAGTATATTCAAGTTTGAAATTCTACTTCTGCTTTGTTAAACGATTCAGTGTTTAGAATGAGTTAGGAGATGTTTGGTGCCATTCCCTCAGTTTATTTCTTCTTCTAATCATTCAGCTATTGTTCTTTCATGTTCAAATTCTTCAACTTTTTATAACTCAAGTCACTTCGGCGCAATTTCTCCTTCGCTGCAGCGCCAGTAAAGCCGTGCTGCGGCAGTGCGCGCACACACACACACGCGTATATATATATATATATATATATATATATATATACTGGAAGTCCCGACTGAGTTTGCACTGGAAATAGGTTTCCAGCTCATTTAGTAGTTTGTGGACACTGCTAAATGGGACAATTGTAGCTTTATATGTAGTGCTTTTCCTTAGTTAGCACTACACTTGGTGAAATAAATGTTACTCCAATACTGAAGTCTTACTGTATGTAATTTTCTAAGCTGAAATGTTGAATGACATAAAAAGGCAAGACAAGACAAAATACAATTATTCTCTAAGCTGTTCTTTCTTTCACATAGTGAGCTTTACAATATAAATGAGTCTGTTGGTGAATGGACAATGTAAATAGGCTGGGGCAGGGGTTGGGGGGTGTAAATGTTGTGGGTGTGAACTGTAGCTCTCAGCATAAATAGGCCCAACAGATCGACTAAGAGTTATTGAGATTTCAAGCTAGATCAACATGGCTTGGCATACCAAACGGAGACTGAGCGCTTTGGAAGCTTTGGCCATGTTACAAGACATGCCAGACTGTGATTCTGATGGCGAAAACGTCGACTTCAAATTTGAAGAGGAAGACTCCACAGATGCAGAATCTTTATCTGATGAGGATGTGACCGCTCCTCCTGCAACAGATAATCCTCCACCTCCAAGAAAAAGCAGGAAAGTTTGTGATGTTATTGAGGAGGACAGCACAGACGAGGAGGCTACATCAGATGAGGACGACAACTCTCCTGGTAGCAAGAAATGCAAGTTTTCCGGTATGGACACAGCACCAGAGCACACAGAGACAGCAAAAGATGGCAGTGTGTGGGTCCAGCGAAAAGTTGAGGACTTCACCTCTCAGCAAACCACACAGATGAAATTCAGCGGGACTGGAGGGCCCATGGACCGCGGAACCGGTAGGGCAGCATCATTCTCCAATGAGAAAGCGATAAATCATCCCATCTAAAAATGTATTGGCTGATTGTGTCATGTGATACACACCTGCGCTGCTTATGACCGCTACTTCGTTTGCTTCGTTAGCTCAGTTAGCTGTGTCCACTGCAAGTGCTGAGAGGTGTTTCTCGTCCCTCCGTCGTATCAAGACCTATCTGAGATCAACAATGACCCAGAAAAGACTAAATAGCTTGATGTGCGCCCACACACACAGGGATCTTTTGACCACAGTGGATGCTTTGAGGATAGCCAGGGACTTCATCCAGCATAATGGCAGACGGAGACACTTTTTCGGGAATATTTAGAGCAGGGGCGAGTTTGACTTTTCTTTTTAAAGTATTTTTATTCTGTAAATATTGTGTTAGCTGTAATATAATGATTGTAAGTGGAAATAAATCTGGGGTGTGTGTGCTGGAACGTCAGAAAAAAAGTTAAATAAAAATTCGGTGCCGATTTTAATTATAACATGGAAGACACATTTATCATGCTCAGGGACCACAGCTTATGAGAAAGCAATAAATTCTGGTGTCTAAAAATGGATTGGCTTGTCTTGTGTCATGTAATGGTGTTTTATGTGTATTCGGGCGTGTGCGTATGTGATAGGTAGTGATATTGGGAGTATAGGGTAGTTCACTGCTATTGTTTTCATCCAGGTTTTTCGCGCATGCGTGCCGGACTGATGGGCTCAACCAATTTGAAATGCGTTCCGCGGTCCATGGGAGGGCCAACTGAGTTTTCAAGACGGAAAATTACAAGTCGCCTCCAAAGCTTCCTCTGTCTGGTGGATATTTGTATGCTGATGACCATCAGAGACTGCACAGTCCAGCAGGGTCGCAGAACAGAACAGGGCTGGAAAATGAGTGTGTATGAGCTGATGGCTTTCATTGCAATTCTGTTTATGAAGGCAGCACAGGGGAGCATTGGCGCCATGCGAGATTTGTGGTCCAAAGACTTTGAGAATTCACACATCAAAGCCACAATGCTTCAAAACCGGTTTTAAGATAAGAAATGGATGAAATATCTGCGCTTCGACAGAAAAGACACTCGTTTGGAACGTGTGAAAACGGACATATTTGCTGCAATTTCAAACATCTGGCAACAGTTTGTACAGAACTCTGTGTTGTCCTACAGTCCAGGGCAACATATTGCTGTTGATGAACAGTTATTTCCATCAAAGGTTCGTTGTCCCTTTCTGCAATATATTGCATCCAAGCCTGATAAATTTGGAATTAAGTTTTGGATTGCAGTGGATCTGGACACAAAATACATGTGTAATGCTATCCCCTATTTGGGAAAAGATCCCTCCCGCCCCACAGGAGTAAGGCTGTCTGAGAACGTTGTTGTGAAACTGATGGAGCCATTTATGGACCAGGGCAGGACTGTAACTATGGACAATTTATTCACTCTCTGTCTCTGGCCAACAGGCTCCTTCAGCGGAACACAACTTTGCTTGGCACCATGAGCAGAATTCGGCGTGAGCTACCAGCAACAGCAAAAGAAACTTCAGGACGCCAGCTGTACTCTACACAGCTGTTCACATCTGGAAGTGCCTTACTGACAGTGTATGCAACAAAAAAGAAGAAATCTGTTTGTCTGCTGAGCACCATGCATCAGAAAGTGGAGATTGGGGAGACTCAAAAACAGAAACCAAACACTGTTATTGACTATAACCACTTGAAATGCGGTGTGGACATTATGAACCAGAAATTACGGACTTACTCAGTGCGTGCAGGAACACGGAGATGGCCCGTACCTGTTTTTTACAACCTACTTGACATGGCTGCAACAAACGCGCATGTTTTGTACAAGGAATGCACAGGGTCTAAAGACAGTCGACAAATGTTCATTCTGCGCCTTGCAGATGAACTTCGTTACAGGTTTATGCAGGAAAAGGAAATACAAGAAGAAAAGATGAGACAGCATCGTGAGATGAAGAGACTTTCTCATGATAAAACAACACAGTGCCAGGTGCGCAATCTCTGCAACAGGAACCACAGCACTGAGCGTTGTGTGCACCGCACAAAGTATACCTGTCGCAAATGCAGGAAGGACTCACCTTGGGTTTGTGGAAACTGCTAAATGGGACAATTGTAGCTTTTCCTTGGGTGAAATAAATGTTACTTCAATACTGAAGTCATACTGTTTCTAATTTTTTAAGCTGAAATGTTGAATGACATGAAAAGGCGAGACAAGACAAAATACAATTTTTCTCTTAGTTGTTCTTTCTTTCACATGAGCTTTACAATATAAATGAGTCTGTTGGTGAATGGACAATATAAATAGGCTCTGCCTTGCCTTGTTGGAAAAGCATGGCTATGACCTGTTCTCAGCTCAGGAACTAGGACCCGTCACAGGTTATTTGCATTACAATAGGGACAGTTAGCAAGCTAGAGTGAATACACAAACTGGAAGAGGGGAGGGGGGCTTGCAAGAAAACTGAAATTCTCTGGGTTTTCTAGTGTTAACGCCATAACGGTCAAGAAAAAATACCCCCTTCCACTCCTTTCCTCCACGGTCGAACCGGTCCAATCCGCAACGGTCTTTTTTAAACTACATCTGCGTAAAGCTTACCACCTGGTCCGGATCCGCCTGGGGGACGAGTGGAAAACAGTGTTTAAGACACCCCTTGGCCACTTCGAGTACGTAGTAATACCTTTTGGACTCTGCAACTCTCCAGCGGTCTTCCAATCCCTTGTGAACGATGTCCTCCGAGATATTCTTAACCTGTTTGTCTTTGTGTACCTGGATGACATTCTTATTTACTCACGCACCCTCTCCGAGCACCAGCACCATGTCCGCCTCGTCCTCCAGCGGCTCCTGGAGAACAGACTCTTTGTGAAGGCGGAGAAATGCGAGTTCCACCAGCCATCCGTCACCTTCCTAGGTCTCATCCTGGAAGGGGGGCGGGTCCGGTCTGACCCAGGCAAGATCAAGGCTGTTCTGGAGAGGCCTATGCCAGAGAACCGTAAGGATCTTCAGCAGTTCCTCGGCTTTGCTAACTTCTATCGTCACTTCATCCGTGGATACAGCCAGATTGCCACCCCCCTCCATTCTCTCACGTCTGTCAAGTCTCTGTTTAGGTGGAACTCGGAAGCGGAGGCAGCCTTCCACAACCTTAGGGACCGGTTCTCCAGAGCATCTATTCTCAAGCACCCCGACCCTTCCAAGCAGTTCATCGTGGAGATCGATGCTTCTGATACTGGAGTTGGAGCTGTTCTGTCTCAGAATTCGAACCACGACCAGAAGCTCCATCCTTGTGCCTTCTTCTCCCGTCATCTCTCCCCAGCATAACATAACTTCGACGTGGGCGACAGGGAGCTCCTGGCCATAAAACTCGCCCTGGAAGAGTGGCGCAATTGGTTTGAGGGGTCCGAGCAGCCTGTGCAGATATGGACAGACCACAAGAACCTGGCCTATTTATAGACTGCCACACGGCTAAACCCCAGACAGGCCCGGTCGTCCCTCTTCTTTTCTCGTTTTAATTTAAACATATCCTACCGCCCGGGTTCCAAAAACCTGAAGCCTGACACCCTTTCCCGCCAGTACGCACCCGAGGATTCTGACAAGGAGCCAGCAAACATCCTCCCGCCCACCTGCTCCTTCGGAGCTCTCCAATGGGACATTCTGAACCTGATCTCCGAGGCCTTACCTGCCAACCTTGATCCTGGAACTGGCCCATCTAATCGAACATCTATACCCACCTCTTTTCAATCCCACGCTCTCCAGTGGGCCCACGCTGAGAGGTTCTCAGCCCATCCAGGAATCCACAGGATGCGCACGCTGATCACCTGACATTTCTGGTGGCCCAACCTTCCCAGTGATGTTAAAGAGTTTGTCCAGTCTTGCTCCGTCTGTGCACAGAACAAGCCGTCCAATAGACCCCCTTCAGGCCTGCTGCAGCCTCTGCCTATCCCGGAACACCCTTGGTCACATGTTGCCCTCAACTTCGTCACCGGTCTTCCTAGGTCCCAGGGTATTACCACCATCCTCACTGTTATTGACCAGTTCTCGAAAGCCTGCCATCTCATCCCCCTCAAGAAACTCCCCTCAGCTTTCCAGACAGCCCAGCTCCTGGTCAAGCATGTGTTCCGCCTGCATTGCATCCTGCAGGATGTTCTGTCTGACCGTGGTCTGCAATTCATCTCGCGGGTTTGGAAGGAGTTCGCCACTGCCCTCGGCGCTCGGTACTCCTTGACCTCAGGCTATCACCCGCAGACCAACGGTCAGACAGAGCAGCTAAACCAGGAGCTGGAGATCGCTCTCCGTTGTCTCACCTCCTCCAATCCCTCTAACTGGTGTTGATACCTCCTCTGGGTAGAATACCCCCACAACAGCCTTGTCTCCACTGCTACCGGCATTTCCCCCTGCGAGGCCTCTCTGGGGTATCAATCACCACTTTTCCCCGACGACCACAAAGAAATAGCTGTACCATCTATCGCCCATCACATCCGCAAATGTAGAAAGATCTGGACCCAGACCATCCATGCCCTGAACCAGACCGCCGAGCAGAACCGCCACTTTGCAGACCGAAGAAGAGTTCCTGCACCTACCTACCACCCCGGTCAAAAAGTCTGGCTATCCACCCGCAATCTCCCGTCCAGATCCACCTGTTGGAAGTTATCACCACGCTTCACTGGCCCCTATGAGATCATCTCTGTCCTCAGCCCCACGACCGTCCGACTCCGTCTCCCGTCACATTCCAGAACCCATCCAACTTTCCTTGTGTCTAAGATCAAGTCTGTCCTCTCGAGTCAACTCTGCCCTCCGGCCAGGCCCCCTCCACCCGCCCTGGACCTCCTGGGGTGACTGTCAATAAACCTTTGAATCTGATCGTTGCTTCCGAGTGTGATTCTGCATGTGGGCCAAACATAAAAAGCCAAACATGACAAAGATAAAGTTTGTCTAGGTTGATGAGGTAAAAAGTGCTTGGAAACTTTTTTATTTAAGGGAATCTTGGTGGACCAAAGTGTGTATACTTATTGAAGCTGCTGTGTTGAAAAGATGCAGGTGCAGAAACTTAAACTTTGTGTTTGAAGGTCTTGTTTGTTGGGGAAGCAGACTGTGCGCTGGCCTTGTCTGCCTTTTAGCTTGTCAGTGGGAGAGGGAAAAGTAGCAGGCTAGAGTTATTTTCAGCTGTCAGTGAGCGTTGCCAAAAAGCTTATGGATTACATTAAGTTATGTATTACAATGCAAACAATAATACGAAAAAAAGAAAAGAGAAACGTAACCTCGAGCTGAAGATTTTAAATCTCTTTAAAACAGAAGGTGAGGCTTATAGAAGTGCTTTAAAGAAGAAATATATGGAAATGAAACAGCAGTCTGTAAATGATAAGGCAGAAAATTCAAAAGCTGAGGGAATGTATCCATCCCTATCCGTGACAGTCAATATTATGGGAGATTTCCAGTACAATTCAATTCTATTTATATAGCACCAAATCATGAAACATGTCATCTCAAGGCACTTTACAAAATCAAGTTCAATCATATTATACAGATTGGGTCAGATTATACAGATTGGTCAAAAATGTCCTATATAAGGAAACCAGTTGATTGCATCAAAGTCCCGACAAGCAGCATTCACTCCTGGGGAACCGTAGAGCCACAGGGAGAGTCGTCTGCATTGTCCATGGCTTTGCTGCAATCCCTCATACTGAGCAAGCATGAAGCGACAGTGGGAAGAAAAACTCCCCATTAACGGGAAGGAAAACCTCCGGCAGAACCGGGCTCAGTATGAACGGTCATCTGCCTCGACCGACTGGGGTTACAGAAGACAGAGCAGAGACACAACAAGAGAGACAAAAAAGCACAGAAGCACACACTGATCTAGTAATCTGTTCTACATTAGATGGTAGTAGCGGGTGAGCCGTCTTCCCTGGATGATGTCACAGTTAACAGAACGCCAGACCAGGTGTACCTACTATGAAGAAAAAGAGAGAGAGCAAAAAGTTAAAAGCTGAAATGACGACAGTCATTTCAAAGTAATACAATGCAAAACTGGAGAACAGTAGACTGAAGAACAGTAGAAATCAGTAGAGTGAGAAAATTAGACCCTGATGTCCTCCAGCAGCCTAGGCCTATCACAGCACAACTATAGAGATAGCTCAGGGTAACATGAGCCACTCTAACTATAAGCTTTGTCAAAAAGGAAAGTTTTAAGATTAGTCTTAAAAATAGATAGGGTGTCTGCCTCACGGACCAAAACTGGGAGTTGGTTCCACAGGAGAGGAGCCTGATAGCTAAAGGATCTGCCTCCCATTCTACTTTTAGAGACTCTAGGAACCACCAGCAGACCTGCAGTCTGAGAGCGAAGTGCTCTGTTAGGAACATACGGGGTAATCAGAGCTCTGATATATGATGGAGCTTGATTATTAAGGGCTTTATACGTTAGAAGGAGAATTTTCATTTCTATTCTTGATTTAACAGGAAGCCAATGAAGGGAAGCTAAAATTGGAGAAATATGATCCCTCTTGTTGATTTTCATCAGAACTCTTGCCGCAGCATTTTGAATCAGCTGAAGACTTCGAACTGCATTTTGTGGACTTCCTGATAGTAAAGAATTACAATAGTCCAGCCTTGAAGTAACAAATGCATGGACTAGTTTTTCAGCATCACCCCTGGACAGAATGTTTCTAATTCTGGCGATATTCCTGAAGTGAAAAAAGAAAACTCTGGAAACCTGTTTATTATGGGATTTAAATGACATGTCTTGGTCGAAAACAACACCACTATTTTTAACTTTATTACCAGAGGCCAAGTTAATGCCATCCAGATTAAGTGATTGATTAAGAACTTTATTTTTTGAAGACTCTGGCCCAAAGATTACAACTTCTGTCTTGTCAGAATTTAAATGCAGGACATTTAAAGTCATCCAGCTTTTGATGTCATCAAGACATGACTGCAGTCGAAGTAACTGATTGGATTCATCAGGATTTATGGATAAATATAGCTGAGTGTCATCAGCATTCAGTGCTATGATGAGCTCTAAAGCCTGACTGAAACTCCTCAAGTAGGTCATTACTTTGTAAATGTTCACATAGTTGATTAGCAACTACTTTCTCAAGAATTTTAGATAAGAAAAGAAGATTAGATATAGGTCTGTAATTTACTAACTCATCTTGATCAAGAGATGGTTTCTTAAGTCAAGGTTTAATAACAGCTACTTTAAAAGCCTGTGGTACATATCCATTTACCAAGGATAGATTAATCATGTCTAAAATAGGACCACTGATCAGAGGGAATACCTCCTTAAACAACTGGGTTGGGATTGGGTCTAACATACAGGTAGAAGGTTTAGATGAAGCTAAAATTTTAGATAGCTCAGAAAGCTCCACTGCTTTTAAACAGTTCAGACACTGCGCAGGTTCTAAGGATTCCTCCAATGCTGCCTCACTTACTGAGGACGAGGTAATCATGTTTGGGAGGATGCCAATTATTTTATTTTTAATGGAATCAATTTTATTTATGAGAAATCCCATAAAATCATTACTGCTAAGACCTAAGTGCAAAATTAAGTTGTATTTACCGGAGATGAAGTGTAGACTGCAAATTCTGCCGTGGTATGATGGCTCCCACAGTCCATTGGGATTGTCTGCCTGCGTCCTTTTCATTGAAATTATCCATTTCTTTCTTCGTCCTTCGGTAAACGAAAGAAACGTACATCCGACGATTTGGAATGCCTCTGTGTGCAACCAGGAGCACAACAAGTCGTAGGCATTGTTTAGATTCCAAAAATAAACTAAAAGTATGCTCTAATTCACCCGTTTTGTCATGGTGGTAAGTGAAAACAGTACTGTTTTTGCCTACCACCGTGACCCGGATGTAGCGCGGATGTAGCTCGTGATGTCACGCGTGCACTGATCTATTCACCTATCACTGTGTAGCAGGGGCAAAGATTCCATTAGCCCCAAACCCATTCATTTTGGTGATGCTGATTGGCCAAATATTTATAAATTTTTGGCGACTGTGGCTTGATGGGTTGAGTAGTTGTCTGGCAACCAGAAGGTTGTGGGTTCGATTCCAGCTTCCCCTTCCCACATGTCGATGTGCACTTGGGCAAGGCACTTAACCCCAAGTTGCCTACCGAGCTGCGTCTTGGTGTATAAATGTGTGTGCGCTAGTGAGAGCGACTGGGTGAATGTGGCTATAGTGTACAGCGCTTTGGGTGGTCAGCATGACTGGAAAAGCGCTATATAAGTTCAGTCCATTTACCATTTACCATCAATTAACCAAGAGACATGAAAGAAATATTGATTCTTTGTGTAAAAATAGATAAAGCTAAATTATTTGTCACTTGATTGGTAACAGTTTATGAGTTATGATGGATTTGTGCATCTGTAACACATTCAAAAACTATAACCCACACTATGCACATTTCATTACAAAAACAAAACATGAATAATAAGACGGCTCACCCGCTACTACCATCTAATGTAGAACAGATTACTAGATCAATGTGTGCTTCTGTGCTTTTTTTGTCTCTCTTGTTGTGTCTCTGCTCTGTCTTCTGTAACCCCCAGTCGCTCGAGGCAGATGACCGTTCATACTGAGCCCGGTTCTGCTGGAGGTTTTTCCTTCCCGCTAATGGGGAGTTTTTCTTCCCACTGTCGCTTCATGCTTGCTCAGTATTGCAGCAAAGCAATGGACAATGCAGACGACTCTCCCTGTGGCTCTACGCTTCTCCAGGAGTGAATGCTGCTTGTCGGGACATTGCTCTAATCAACTGGTTCCCTTATATAGGCCATTTTGACCAATCTGTATAATCTAACCCAATCTGTATAATATGATTGAACTTGATTTTGTAAAGTGCCTTGAGATGACATGTTTCATGATTTGGCGCTATATAAATAAAATTGAATTGAATTGAATTGAATAATTATCGCTGTCTTACCTCTACTTATAATTTAAGTCCATGCGGCGCTCTTTCTGAAAAAAAAAAATAGTCATTTTCTGATAAAAGTTCTCTTTATCTTCTTCAGTTTTAAAAGTCTCTCAGTCTCAATGGAGCTCACTGCCAGGGAGAAAAGCCGTCCTTGACCAGTACTGTTCCACCTGCATGTTTTGAGTCTTTTTAGAGCTTTACTTGTTTAGCAAAACTCGCTAATAACACATCCATAACTTGCTTTGACTCTACTATTTGGGCATCACGAGCTTTGTCCCTTGAGCGCCCCCTGCCTAGAGGCCAAGAAACCACCGGCCTCACCTACAACCAGGGTCCGAAATTAACACTTGCCAGTCGCCAAATGCGAGTAAATTTCCCGTTTGGCGAGTGAATTTCAGAGGACTAGCTGCCACATGGCGAGTAAATGTTTGTACCAAATAAATTACATAACCCATCTGGTCTGCGGATGACCCGTTCACAGCTCTGTCCATCCAGAGCTCAGTCTAAACTCCGCCTTCTGTGGAGCAGGAGGCATGGGGAAAAATGTTGGACGGTATAGGCTTGATGAAACTCTGCCTCATTCACTAATGAGACCAACATGGATAGAATAATGATAATCTGTAGTGTTTTCTTATTGCCTGGATTTGAATCTGATGATTGATATTGTGCCTTTCATAATAAATTTTATATTTTCCAATCAAAGGTAGGAAACAAAGATTTATCTTCCAGGGTCCAGTCAGCCATGCCCCCAACCACGCCACCCCCCCCAAAAGAACAGAAACTCACTCTTAATTTTTGGTAAAAATTGAGAGGTCTGGTAAGGATTAATATTTTGGCCTGTAAAAAATATGCCTGGCCGGTTGATTTTTACGTCTACCGGCCAACTTGGCCGGTGAATCAGGAAGTTAATTTTGGACACTGCCTACAACCCGTTCTTTGGCTTTTATGTTCACCCAGCAGCACACAAAAACACACAGTTTAATGACCAAAACACAATTTGTAATCCACATATATTAAATAGTGGAAAATCAGTTCATAAGTGTTTGAACAATTGAATTTATGATCTAGAGACAGGAAGATGCATTCACAGAATGGAAGCCAGCGCAGTTAACATGGGATTGCACAATCCCAGGGGAGGCCAAACTCGCTGTGGCCTCACCGGCTTCGCTATGAAGCGCCACCAAGGATTTATGTGAAAAATAGCGAAAGTCTTAGATTTTAAAGAGAATATGATAAACAATAGGGAAATTAGATAAAAAAATAAGTTTTATTACAAATGACTGAGTGAATCACAATATATATTATGTTATCATTATTTCCATGATGACAGGCCTCACTTGCCTCCCCTGACTGCACGTCACTGGTCTGATGATTGGTTCAAAATAGCAACAGGAATTTCAGGTACTAGTAACAACTGGTTGTTAATGGTAGAGCAGGCAGCAAATACAACCAAAAGAGATTTGGTATGATGCATGGGCCCAAGACCACTACTGAACTTAGTTCCAGCCTCAATTCTTAAACTGTGCGTAACAAATGTAATGAACAAAACCAACCCCAATGATGCCAGTAGAGAATGGGACACAATATTTCCGCTTACTACAGTGAACCAAAAGAGACCATTTTTTCTAAAAAAGTAGCACATGGAAATTTCACCTGTATAAGCATGACAGGAAAAGGCCAGAAACTAGGAAATCTATCTAAAACATGGTGATTAACCATTATAACAGTAAGTCCTTATTTTAACCCAATAGCAAGAAGCGACATCTGGTGGTGGTGTGGAGATGACAGGTTGTTTGATAGATTACCAAGAAATGCTATAGGTTATTGTGCTTTAGTTACTTTGTTACTGCCTGTGTCTGTGGTCCCCATGACAGTCTAAGATCTAATCTCTCAGTTATCTAGTGTGGTTCCTGAAGCATGGAAAAGAAATAAAAGATCAATATCATGGCAAGGTGAAGCAAATCCAACTTATATAGACGCTATCGGTGTCCCTCGTGGAGTCCCAGATGAGTATAAATTAGCAAATCAAATAGCTGCAGGTTTTGAATCGTTTCTCTGCTGGTGGTGCATGACCAACAAAAATGTAGACAGGATCAATTACATCCACTACAACCCTGACTTCCTCACCAACAGGCCTCAAGTGGTGATGATAGAGAAACACACATCTGCTCCACTGATCCAGGGAATTCATTATTTTTGGACATTTATGCAAAGTCCACATCACTGGAACTTGAAGGTTGAAATTAATTGCACAGTATTTTACATCATCCAGTAAACTGACTGCTACCCGTCTTTGTAATGAGCATGAATTAACTTGAACATTTCAATTTGAACATTAACATTTTTGCTAATGACTATTTGCACACATTTAACTTCACATGAATTTTGTCTGATACAGTCATGAAATTGCACAGTAATCTACAACATCTGTAAAGGGACTGCTGTCTTTTTGACTCAAACATGAATCTTATTAGATGCTAAGGACTATTTGCATGCTTCTCAAGAAGCCTGCCGGTGCATTTAACTATTTGAAAACATTATCTTTTGTTGTGTCTGTGTGTTATATGTGAATCTGTGTGCAGTCTAAGTAGGTGTCTTACCAAATATTTAAGATAGCAGATAATGACAATAAAGAGTCTTAAATCTTCATGTACATAGTGTAGTAGATGGAATAAGAAACCTCATTACCACTCCAGTTTTTATTGACAGAGTTCTTTCTTTATTTACATCAAGAACAAAACTAGAGCTAACACATGAAAAACATCAGGAATTAAACAGTTCACTGACAAACTCAGAGTTTTCATTCAGAAAGGTTAGTGTAGCACCTCTTCATTATAAGATTTAGTGCTCACACGTAAAGTTGGTCAAATGCATATAGAAGTAGACAGAGTGACTCATCTCTCCTGGAGATTCTGAATAAAGATCTTCTCCAAAGTCAGGATTTTAAGAGTTTTCTTTAATTCCAATGAATGCAGCATCTGGATACCTGCAAGATGAAACATACACAGGAGGAGAATCGGGGTGTGATTCTATGTAGATTCAAGATGTAAACCTAAAATTATTATACACATCTAGGGATAACAACATTGAGTTATCATTTACACAAGGAATATATGGGTTCTAGCTGATGTTGTCATGATATTTTTGTGGGATGAACCCGGACACAGCACGCACACACAGAGCTAGTTCTTAAAAGTGAGTTTATTGAACAAAGAGGATGATGGATGATGTAAGGAGCTACAGTCTTTTACCAGACGGAGATGTAGGATGCAGAAGCTGGCCGGCAGGAGGAGTGCGGAGAATCAGACAAGGAAGGAACACTGGAGCCGATGACTTGAGACCAGGACGGAAACCCAGGAGTTGAGAACTTGAAACCAGGGCGGCTCACCAGGGGTTGAGAACTTGAGACCAAGGCAGCTCACCAGGGGTTGAGAACTTGAGACCGAGATGGAACCCAGCAGCCAAGCGCTCGAAACCAGGACTGAGCACAGGAGCCGA
Source organism: Fundulus heteroclitus (assembly GCF_011125445.2). NCBI lineage: Eukaryota > Metazoa > Chordata > Actinopteri > Cyprinodontiformes > Fundulidae > Fundulus > Fundulus heteroclitus. The sequence continues at coordinate 3,331,049 of NW_023396803.1, forward strand.
AGACTGAGACCACAGCGGAACACCGGAACCAGCGAAACCAGACTGCGGGCTGAGTTGGAAAGGGGTCTCTGGCTGTGACTTAGCTGGAGCAGTGTCTCAAGCTGAGACTGGGCTGGAATGAGGTCTCTGGCCGAGGGTGAGCTGGAACAGAGCTGAAGCAGAGTCTCTGGCAGTGACTGAACAAAAACAAAGCTGACAAATGATAGTGACTGAAACGGAGCAGGAGAAGAACACTACGGACCGGCAACGAGAACAGAATGAGGTGAGTCCATATAGAGGTGACCACAGGTGGAAACGAATCAGTGATAATTGCAGCCTGACAGGTGGAACCAATCAGGCTGCGCAGGGAAGAGAGAGAGGAAGGGAGGCTCAGCATGCAGCCTACAAGCTGCATCCTGGCAGATGTATTTCAACTGATTTGGACAATATTAAACTGGTCCTGGTAAATAACAACAAAAATAGTTTTGAGGTTTCAAGACTCACGTTAACCTTGATTTTAAAACCGTTATCCATGATTTCAAAATGTTTGCTGCCTTTTACACACTTTCACAAAACCAAAGAACACAATTCTGACACCTGCTAAATTATGCTTTACATTGCCCACAACAGTTACTGCTGACACTCTTTATCGCTGCAACAAGTGAATGATCATGAATTTTCTAATCATACTGACTGCTTAAAGTGCTTTACACTATAGGCCTGCTTCACCCTCACTAATGTGCACACATTCATGCAACAACACACAGGTTGGTAGGGGCTAGGTGCCAATTGCAAGCTAACTACTCTACCCATTGAGCCACAGTCAACGTAGGAATCAGTCAGTAAGCTGTCAACACCAACAATCAGCTGGGCTGTTCTAATGGATAAATATTTAGCACGCTCCCCTCAGTATTACGTCACTTAATTTTCAAGTAATGTTCAACTTGAAATGAATTTGGTACTACACTATAGGTCGTTATAGTTGCAGTAAAACAAATTCATTTGTTCTTTGGCAGTTTGTAAATTGTAGTATACAACCTACATCACAAAACGTTTTCCTTTAGTGTCTTAATGAATACAATTCAGAGATATATTCCTTTCAGTGTGTATTGCTAATAATGGTTAGGAGTTATCAATTAGCAGATCCCATTTGTGTTCCAACTTGCAACTAGAATATGGATTACTTGGGCTTGGCATCATTGACATCTGAGTCTAATGGAACAGATCATAATCTGCAGCAGTTCACATTTTGATCAAATTTAGAGAAGTCGAAATAAAGACAAAAGGGGAACTTTACCTTCTTAAACAACTACAATTTTAATAGGAATGCCATTTCACAAAATATTTGAGCTGCCTCGTAATATTGAGATGGGTCAGAGGTTTTGAGGAGGGGTCTGTTAAAATGTTATGAATATTCATTATTCTTCCCACTACCAGTGGACTACTCACTTTGTGTCTTTACTTGATTAAAAGAGGTGAGTTTTGTGGTAAGCACAGGTATTTAGAACACGGCCAAGTCAAAAGTGGGGCTGTCTTGATAAAACAATTGCAATGCCAAAGGTATGGAAGAAATTTGAACAACAGCCATATTTTTTAAGTTTGATTATGTTTGCATTAGATGATTATTTACATAAACGTCTTTGGTTCTTTTACAGAATTCTGAAACAGGTTTCAATCCATAACAATGACCTTCCAAAAACATTTTGTAAAAGAATGTTTTATGGGCATTTGGTCAGCGCAACTACCTGATAGAAAAGTAAAACCATGTTAAAAAATTTACAGTTTTATTTGTACCACTACACATTTTACTTCTCTAACAGATTTTCATTTTGCTTCACTTGAGATTTTGGGTCAAGGATTCCTGCAGTCCACTGAAAAAAACATAGACATGATAATAACAACAACAACAATAATGATAACTGGAAACGTTCAATTTGTGAAGAAATCGAAGAAGGCGCCCGCCTGGTGGTGCGTATAACTGAATTTATTTAATTGTTACTTGTAAAAAAAAATTTAACAAATAAATAAATTTGGGAGCGCCCCTTTGCAGCAGTGGGCCCAAGCGGCCCCTTAGTTCGCTTGTGCCTGGGACCGGCCCTGGCTGGCTGTCTGCAGCACGCAGACAGATGAGTCAGAGAGTATGTAATTGGATTAGAATGGAATACTTTGCCTCGAACAGCGCACGACCTTTCGGGAACCATAAATGGTAGAGACGTAATTTTTTCTGCGTTTATTTCGTAACAGATCAAGGAACAAGACAAGCTACGGGTTAATTGCTGGAAATATTTGAATAGAGGTGTGAAAAAATCATGAAAACATGTGTTTTGGATTTGCAGATGGCTTTTTGAAAACCTCTCCATAGGAAATGAATGGGGAGAGTTTGGGGTTGTTGCCGGTCTGAGGTGAAAAGGATTTGTCTTCCTGAAAACTAGCCGACAGGAGAAGGTCTGCATCGAAGCAGCATGGGAAATTGGTGTTATTAAAACATGATGAAATACTTCAATGTAGCATGAAAAAAATAAATATGTGAAAATGTTAAAGGCTTCAATACATGGTGAAATGTATTGATTTAAATTCAAAAATACTTATTTAAACCCAAGGAAAATTAAATGTTGGGTAAAAATATAACTTGAAATGGCGTGATAAGATAAATCTATAAATCCTACACCAATGAGGGTTACATTTCCTGAATCCAGACAAAAAGACCTACGATTTATAATTTATGTATGTAGAGTGAAAATTGAGCGAGTACACTGAAGTTGTTTGGTGTTTTTTGGTTAATTTTGACTTTGGGGTTGTTGCCAGTCTGAGGTGATTTGCGAAAAAATCTATAAGTCCTACACCAATGAGGGTTACATTTCCTGAATCCAGACAGAAATACCTACGTTTTGATGTATAATTTGTGTACGTAGAGTGAAAATTAAGCAAGTAAGCCAAAGTTGTTCAGTGTTTTTTGGATAATTTTGTCACCATGGTAACATGAAATGGCGTAATGAGAAAACGATAAAAGATACCCACATACCGTTTTCACTTCTGAATAGTTCAAAGATATATCTACAAACTGGAAGTTAAAGGGTGTTCGTAGGTGAAAGCATGACGACACAGTAGAGCGTAGGCTCCGCCATGCATTTTCAATGCATAGGCGGGCGGCTAATAATAATTACTAGAAAATTTCTAAAGAAATTTAATAAGGCTCCTGCCTTGTGGTGCATACCGTACCATAAAAAAATACTAACAGGAAGTAACATTGAGAATTTCAGGTTCCTAAGGTCTTCACAGCCGCGCAGCGGCCGTCAAAAAGGTGCCATGTTAAGTCAATGGAGCATGTCCCTGACCTCGTAGGAGCCTCTGGCTAGCAGCGTTATCATTGGAGACTTACTGACAGCTGCAGCCCTGTGTTACTCATCATTACCTTTATCATGTGGGGGACTGAGTGGAATGTGTGATTTTAGTGTCTTTGGAGCAGTTCTGCAGCATGTAGCAGAGGCAAAAACGGGTCAAAAATTAAAGTTTGACACCTCATAAAATAGACATGCTTTATCCGACATGGGCCAGATTTGTCGTGGAGCTTTCCTAAAAGGAAACACAGACTCTGTCAAGCAGAAGTTGGTAGGTCCTTCCTATAGTTACTTCTGGTTAGCAACATGCTAACCATTAGCCACTAACATGGTTGTATTCGGTATCACCGGGTGATGGTACTCAGTTTGGTCCAAGTCCTGTAATGGGATGTGCCTCTAATAGGGAGAAAATACATTTTTTATAATGTCACCATGGTAACTCAAAATGGTGGGTGGTACAAAAAAATACTTCATGGGAACAGCACACATGTTTTGATATACTCACTGTGGGGATTATAAGTCTCCCACACTGGGATTCGATCCTGTGATCTCTTCCATGCAAAGCCTCTACTTTGTGTCTGAGCTATACTGTAGCCATATATGGAAATGTAAAAATCCTCTAAAAATGGTCCCGAACAAATCGCTGTAGCTGAAAATATAAGAGATATCAAAATAATTATTTCACTGTATCAGCAGGCTTTTGAGAACTATGGTGCTTATTTTTGTTTGTACAAAAATGGGTGTAGGCACAGCAACGATGTAAAAAGTGGATCATGTGGAAGTATGCAGGTCCAAAGCGTTTTCAGGATTTTGCACATTCGCTACTCCCGAACAAATTGTTCCTGCAGCAAAACCGTAACAGTTATCCACAAAATTCCATTTTTGTGAGTGCCAGAAGGGTCTGGACATTCGTGTGTGAAAGTATCATGCCTGTACATCAAACGGTTAGGAGTAGCGGCAATGCGAAAACATGTATTTGGGATTTTCAGGTGTCATTTTTCAAAACGGCTCCATAGGAAATGAATGAGGAAGGATTTGACTTTGTGTGGCTCTGAGGTGATTTGCGAAAAATCTATAAATGCTACACCAATGAAGCTTATATTTCCTGAATCCAGACAAAAATTCCTACGTTTTGATGTATCATTTTTCTACGTAGAGTAAAAATTAAGCGAGTAATTCTGCCATTTTCTCCATTGATTTGTATGGGACTTTTTGCCGTGTTTTTTTTGGCGAATTCTGTCACCATGGTAACTCGAAATGGCGTGAAGTACAAATAGCACACTTCACGACATCGAGACGCACGTTTTGATATACTTTGTGGGGGTAGACCCTATGATTCTGGCTGTATTAACGGTGACGGAAGAAAAATAAATAAAGAAACCCTTATTGGGTGCATAGTAATAGGCACTGCCCATGCATTTGCATTGGAGGCAGTGCCGTTGAAAATGCTATGGCAGTCGCCTAATAAAAAAACCCGTTATTAGGTGCATAGCAATAGGTGCCTCCAATGCATTTGCTATGGCAGGAGCCTAATAAAGAAACCCGTTATAGACCAGTTCACGTGTGACGTCACGCGCTACATCCGGGTCCCGCAGGTAGGCAGAAACAGTACTGTTCTTGTCTACTACCATAACAAAACGGGTGAATTAGAGCGTGCTTTTAGTTTGTTTATTTTTGGAATCTAAACAATGCCTACGAATGGTTGTGCTCCCGGTTGCACACAGAGGCATTCCAAATCGTGGCATGTACGTTTCTTTCGTTTACCGAAGGACGAAGAAAGAAATGGATAATTTCAATGAAAAGGATGCAGACAGACAATCCCAAAAGACTGTGGGAGCCATCATACCACGACAGAATTTGCAGTCTACACTTCATCTCCGGTAAATACAACTTATTTTTGCATTAGTCATTGTTCTACTTAAATCATTATATGAATAAAAAATTAGGATATATATTTAAGTCAAGACGTGAACGTCCGTTTCGTAACGATATACGTACATGTACAATGTATGCAAACCCTCTGGCATGAGTCTGTGAAAAGGATTAATAAGACAAAAACACCAAAATAATCCTTTGTGAACAATGTTTTTTTTAACCTACCGGTAGCAGGTCTTCCTCTCTGCTGAGGCGCTGTCTGTGTCCGACTCCGCTTTCGTATGTTACACAAACATGTCTGAACATGTCCCGATATAAAATGGTTGTAGCCGTCCAGTGATTTCATGGCTTTCATGCACTCTCATGTGTATTGGCCTGGCGTGTTAATAAGGTAGCATTTTGCATTGCAAATGCTATAGCAGTCGCCTAATAAAGAGTCTGTTTAGAAATGCATAGTAATAGGTGCCTCCATGCAAATGCATTTGCATGGTGGCGCAAATGCATTTGCTATGGCAGGCGGCTAATAAAGAGACCGTTTAGAGGTGGATAGTAATAGGTGCCTCCATGCATTTGCATCCTCATTGCAAATGCTATGACAGGCCCCTTATTATTATTATTAACAATAATAATAATAATAATATTTTTTGGTCTCATAAACCAAGTGTTACTGTACCTCGGAGGAGTGCAGTAAGGCCCTGAAGACTCTGCTTCAAAACACTGGCGTCGTCCTCCAAAACAAACCTCTTGCCATCTAAGGACAAACAAAAACAAAATCGGCTTCTTGTATTCACCTTCTGATATCTGATGTCTTGTTAAACTTTAGAATTCTCACACAGGTCTAATGCAAAGGTCTTGTTTTGTTTTTAGTTTGAATTTATTTACAATTAAAAATTTTAGGCCTGGACTTCCTGAATAAACAAACTGGCCACATGGGGGTGCTATAATTCCAGGATTGACAAGGGCGCTTCATGAAAAATGTTTTTAGATTTCCCTTCGCAGATTTTCTCTTCTATAAGGGACATTGAAACCTTCAGGAAATTGTCTAGCAAGTTCCTTTTCAATGTTGCCACATGCTTGGCCAGGGTGAGGTATTGTGGTAAAGCCAGTATTTTACATCTGTTGCCCTCATCAAGTCCTGTAGCTACGCCTGGATGTTCATTTACATTCCAATGATAAGCAAAAGGTGATATATAATATGTATCTGAAGTTTTAGTTTTGCACCAATACTATTAGGCAACCAGACATCAGATTTTCAGCTCCTTGAAACCCATTGTGATGCTCAGTATTGCACCTATACAGACCTTTAATGTATTTGCATTGTACTAAATGGGTTGTTTTCAATGGACATATAGTATGTGGGTGAAACAGCCAACTCCAATTTCTTTCAAATTTTGGGTGAGGGGTGGGGGCTTACTTCGACTTTTATATCTGGTACTTTTATGCTTTTACTTAAGTAAAAGGTTTGCGTAGATACTTCTACAGAAGTACTTTTAAACCCTAGTATCTATACTTCTACTTGAGTAATAGATGTGAATACTTTTGACACCACTGGACTGGTCACAATTTGCATGGGATGCAAAACATGCAGATGTCGAGAGACTCAAAAAATTTAAAAACTTGTACTTTGCATTGTTTTATATTATATATATATATAAAGTAAAATGGCAAGTGTTTTCAGGACAACCACAGTTAATTAGAAAAAGATTTTGGTTATGAAATTGGTTTATAACATTAGTTTATCTGTACTCACACTTGCCCTTTAAGTACATCATGGACTGAGGACCCCAGTGAATATTGAGCTAAAATAAAAAAAAAGATAACATTTTACTTATAGGAGAGGGGGTAAAACAAAACTAGCAGTGGGTTTGGAAGCATGAGAGTTTTACCTTCTGAGCATGATAGGACTCCACAATCAGGGAAATTACCAAGCTGCATGTCCAGATAAGTGTGGCTTTTGTCTTCTGAAACAGGAATAAACAAAAGGAAAATAATGAAACAAGTCATGAAGCTGCAGCTGTTGTGCATTTAGTTTGTAAGGTACGTGTGCCAGGGGATTTAGGGGGAAAATATTGTAAGTGTTCCAATATTAAACAGAAGAGGTCCCTGATTCTTCTCTAAAAATAGTTTAGTTGTCCCACAGGGATGTGCACTAAGTCCTTTTCATCTTTACTCTCTCCCGGCACACAGCCATACTTTACCATTCTGTTAATTGAAAGGCCAACTCTGAACCATAAATAAAACACCAATGATCCAAAGGCCATCGTGAACAAGTACTGAAGGGAAAAAAAAGTTTGCACGAAGAACATAAAATGTAAGCTAAAAAGGGAAAGGAAAGTGCCAAAGAACAAGCCAATTATTGTGTTTTTCACAGATGAAAATAACCTAACTTTCAATGTTATTGCTTCAAGTGTTGTTTGAACACATTCAGCCTTGTTGGACGTACTAAGTGCCATTACATGTACACATTCAATTAAAGAGCAGGATTGTATATGCACCCAGATATTTTAGCATTTTACTTTTACTGCCATCAAGTGTATAGTTGCATATGCTCTGCTTCCTCTCTCAGATGAAAACCACTTTAACAAAGATCCCTAGTCCTATTTGAATTATTTATTTTACACTATAACTGTCTCTGCTGGAAATACATATATTGTAACATTTTAGATTAATCCATCCAACAATGATTCCCAGGAAACAGAAAAGCAGACAGCAGCCACCACAAACTGGGACAATAACAATAGCTGGGAATTTACTACCATCTCAGGCCACGCCACCACCAGCATAACGTTAGAACCTGCAGGTGTGTTTTGTGCTCTTATAAGATACCTGAAGGTTCCTGCTCTGGCTCCTTATTGAAACACTTTTCGGCACGTCCATGCCAAATTTTTAATACCTTAAAACCTTTGTTTATTTTAGTCAGTTTTGACACTTGGGTCTTCACAGTGAGATAACCTCCTTATTAAACTATTGTGCAGGAGAGACTACTGGCTGGCCTTTTCACTGTTCACCTCTAGTGTTTATATCTTACCTGCTCCTTTATGAAAAAAATAAAATAAATTTAATGCATTTTTCTGCATTAGTGGCCAGTGATTATTTCGTCTTCAGCCTCTCCCTCTCTGCTCGCCATTCTTTCTTTGTTTTTTTTACTTTCTCGCCCCATCTTACATGGTCTATAAGGGGTCTGGCGCACCACCTGCTGCGTATCTCTGTACACTGCATTTGATGCATTGTTGTGAAGTGCAAATGTAGTGGAGATTTTAATTTCTTTGCTCCACCTGCAGGCGGGTATGACGCATTATATGCGGGTTTTGCAGACAGGATGAGGAAGCGACAACTGTTTGTGAGGCTGACTAGAGAAGAAATTTTGGATCCAAAATCAAAGACAGTCGCACCCTAAAAATCTTCATCAGTGAGCGAGTCAGCATATAATGATGATGCTAATGTAGGCCATATAATACTGATGAAATGTATGCTTTAAGTTTAAGTTTGTTCAATATTTTATAAAAAGTCTTGTAGTTTTTAACTTCAACATTAAACGCATGTGACCATTTTTTAAAACATAAACTTACAATTGAAGGAAAGGTGGACTTTAACGCAAATTCTTAAACATTTAAATTTTAAAATACATTTTTTCGGTGCTTGAGATTTGCTTTACTGAAAAGTTACAGTTGAAAGACAAGCAGATGTTTTGAGTTGAAAATGAAAATGTTTATATTGAAATAAAAATTGATTGGGGAAAACATACAAGGAAAGTTTTCAGGAATAAAACACTTTTTAGATTGTTTAAACTTTAATTGTATTTTTGAAAACACAAATAAATTACCTCTTCAATGCTTCTTTGGTGTAAGAATCCATTACTGATTAAAATGATATTTAAAACACAGTTTGTGATTTAAAAAACAAAACATTTACTCAATATTCCTTTAAAAGAATAGAGCTTTTAGTTTTCTTAAAAAACATTGTCAAACTCTTGACTCATTTCAGGAACATCAGTATTGTGTGACATTTCATCTAATTTGTTTTGTAAAATTATAAAACAGACGCTGGAAAAAACAGCTTTTAGCCAAGGCAATACATAAAGAAAGACCTCCAGCAGCATTTCTTTAATTCCTCCTCTGCTGCTTTCTGTTGAAGACTTTTTTTCCCCCTTTGGAACACATTAATGCAGGGACACAGAACTCAAGGCATATATTTTGCTATAATAGCAAAACAGATTTTTTTTTATCATCGTCAGCTTTGTTTTTTAAATAATGCTGGTTTGATCTTTAAATGCTAATGAACAGCTCTGATTTCTGACCTGTATTTAAAAGCAACACTGAAAACAAGAGTTGATTCATTCAGGATTCATCATCACCACCTGATAATATTTAAGACCAACAGGTTGCCGATCAATTAGCCTTTTGCCACTTCAAACGTTTGCATTCTGATATTGGGACCACACCAACCATATTTAGTTTACACAAGTTGTCAAACCCTGGTATTTGTTATCTCAGCCATAGGATGCAAATGTAAACCATTTTTAGTAATTTTTTTTTTCTCAGAGCTTCAAAAGAATAACTTAGTATGTTAAAA
>NW_023396803.1:3341311-3378811 GCF_011125445.2 Fundulus heteroclitus
GTGTGTGTATATATGTGTGTGTGTGTATGTATATATATATATGTATGTATGTATGTATATATATATATATATATATATATGTGTATATATGTATGTGTATATACGCTGAACTTTGAGGACTTGAGTTTGACACCCCTGCTCTACTCTATATACTAACCGTACCTTTTAAATTTGCCTCCGCTCTTTTTTTTTTTTTTTTTTTTTTTTGTCCCAGATGACAACCTCAGTGAGGATGACATCAATGAGTGTGAGAAGGAAGACCTTCTGCACGAGGATGATGGTGTGCCACATCCCGACCATGTCCTCAAGAAGAAAAAGAGAAGAAAGGACATCAGCATGAGGTGAGTATGTGACACGGATATCAAGGATCTAATTTGTGTGATTAGAACAGCGTCGTATCCCAGTGAAGCTCTGAGCTGCACAAGCAACAGTGCCATCAGTGTAGAAGTTCATGGTTGGTCCTGTGTGTGTGGTTTCCTGTGAATTGGGCAATAGTTAGATCTATGTCCTGATGCATCTCAGTAATCCAGGTAGAAAAGTAAAAAAGATACAGTTGAGTAGATCCTCTGGACAGGTTCTTGTTTGTTGAAACAGTTTGTCTCTCCTCCAAGAGACTTCTTTAGCTTGTAGAGTAAACTCAGCCTTATAAGCAGCACCTGTACATAGTAGATCAACAACTACCCCGTTTCCACCACCCTTTTTTAACCGAGCCGAGACCAATCTGAGCTCGGTAACCGAGATAACTATCGTGTGTAAACGGTAAGCAGACTGAACCGGGCCGCCCTAACTGCAGACCAGTTCCTGGTGTGGTCTCGGCCTGGTTCTTTCTGGCCCGGTTATCTGATAAAGAGCGCATGAGCAGACCGCGTCATGCCCTTACAGTCAGCTGACTGTCAGCGTTTTTTCCGGCGTGTCTGGATGCACGTCCCGATTCACACTCCATTCAGACAAATTTCAGACATTCATAATAATACTAGCTTCCTTACCGTGACACACGGTTTCCAGTGATGATTCTGCTTAGCAGTGTGATGAACCTCAGCGTCTGTTGTTGTTTCCTGCGTCTGTATCCACGTCACAAAAGCCGACTCTATGTCTAACCATAACATCCTGAATGTTACGGGCGCCGCCATTTTGATTTGTTCAGTTCCGCCTTCAATCCCAGAGAACAGTAGTACCGCAGATCGTCACTAGGAGGCGAGGAGGAGCTAAGGAACCGGGATAGCGTGGTGTGTAAACGGTTGTCAGAACGAGGCTCGGCTTGGTTTACTGATCCAAGCTCGGACTGGTCTCGGCTCGGCTCGGTTTAACAAGGGGAGTGGAAATGGGGCTAATGTTAACTGTGACAATCAAAACTGGTTGCTCACATGTAAAAGAGGACCATCATGCTACAAACCCATTGTTGGTGCCCTGATGGCCTCTTATTGTTCCCATGGCTGAGTCATGCTAGCAATAACAGCATTGTAGGTGGGGGACAATCCGACCTGGAGGCCTCAACCCTGTTTAATGCTGGGCGGTTTCTCTTCACAAAGATGGCTCCTTTACTCCTCTTTCAAATCAACATTCCTCCCTATCCAGGACGAGAACATCTTCATCCCTGAAAGAGTGACTTGAGTGTAAATTGCAGAATCTTGGCCTGATGATGTTGCTGTTCTGTGCTGGGCCATCCTTTTGACCTGTGGCTGCTTTGTTTCCCCAATGAATAACTGATCACAGTCCTCCTGGCACTTAACAGTACATACAACACTGCTCTGTCTGTGCTGGGGGACCAGCTCTTTGGGGTAAACCGGTCTTTGCCATAATGTGTTTCAATAAAGAAGAACCCATCCAGAGACTTTAGCTTTTTTCTGTGTTGGATCTATAGTTAAATTGTAAAAAAAAAACATCCTAGTGCTACACTGTTGCAGTGGTTAAAGGTATACTATGCAACTGGGGTTGATTTTCCAGCGAGGCTCCCCCCAGAGGGCGAAAGTAAAAGTGCACTGTCATAAAGATGCTGAGCTGTTCTGGTTTCTCCATCAAGCCAGGCGTGGTTGTTTTGAGCTTAGCAGACAGGCGAACGCAACGAAAAGTGGAAAAAACTGCAGTACAAACAATGACCAACACAGTGAAGGTATGAATATCAAGCTTCTTCCCGCAGCGCTATCTTGGCGAGGCGGCCGCCTCGCCAAACTCACGCTACTGCCTCGCCAACATTAAAAAAAATATATAATAATAAATTATAATATAAAAAAAAACCTTGATATGCTTTCATGTTTATTTGAGGTTAACACGCGGTTCTTTGTTGTTGCTTTCGCGCGTGCATATAGTGAATGGCAGGGCAAAAACACATGGAGTTCTCGCCGTAAAGCAAGACTTCTGTGTGTGCGAGCCGTGAGCTCTTGCGGTATTTCCCCCACAGACCCCCAGGGCGGCCGAGAAAACCTTTGTTCAACCTGAAATGACTCATTTAATCATCCAAAACGGTATGGAGCACATTAATTAAGTCTGAAAAATGTTGCTTAGTATGCCTTTAACTGTTAAAGGCATACTATACCTTTAAACCTTTAAGTATAAATAAAGCAGAAAGGGATCTGCTGGGAACTGACGTAACTTAACGTTGAATGGAAAACTTTTGGGGTGGGATAATCTAATTTTATTGCTTGTTTTAGAGTTTATATATAGACTTGCTTGTTGGTTGCACTTTGCACTTTATGTTCAACAAGGATTGATGTCCAAATCAATTTAAAGCTGTTGTCTTGAAAAATATTCAAGATTAATAGATTAATAAAAACATTAAAAGTTCTTGTTTTAAATAGTCCTCGTTTACAAACTTTCTTTATCTAGAGGCCATTTTTCTTGCCTGTGGTTAATGCAGAGAAAAGTTAAAATCAAATCACAATTTTGGTTGAAATATATTGTAGGCAGAACGCAATCATTTCTGCTCCAAGTTGAGACGCAGCAGCTCTTTTAGCACCTGATCTGCACAGCGATGAAACGGATTGATTTGTTGTTTTCATATGTTTAAAAAGACATGATAAATTAAACTGAAAAAAATAATCGTATTTAATCGCAATCGCAAAATTAAGATAAAAAAATCGCAATTAAATTATTTTCCATAATCTAAGGATTTGAAGAAATGTCGGAAGGTGTTGTTTATACTTTCAGGATCATATAATGTATTCCCAGTTGAATCTGTAACTGCAAATAGAGTTGTTTTTTCTTTATTTATTTTTAGCTGATTAGCTAAGAAGCTTCCTGATTGATTGCCATGTTCAAAGTTTTCTATTCAGAGTCTTAGTATTAAAAATGTATTTTGCTTTTCAATATATTTGTTTAATTCAAATTTTGCTTTACGACAGCATCTGCCTTTAATCTTCTAAACTGGTTAAAACTACTAGCATATGCGCGGGTCAGAGGACCGCACATTTCCGGTCAAGTTTTTTCTTTTATTTTTTTTAATTTTAAATTTTTTTTGTAGACCACAACCTTGGCGTCTCAGGCCTGTGAATTACGTGCCTGTCTAGGAATATGAAAACATGGGTAATTTCACTTTGTCAAACCCCAATTTAGCAGTATTTTAAATATGAAAATAAAATGTAGCCACATTTAAATATTTCAGGTTTCAGCCACAGATTAAAAAACAGCAAATAATTGATTTAGTCTGTTTTATTTAAAAACAAAAAACAAATAACCTTTTCTTTATTTTTCCATTACTGGTTTCTGATAAGGAACTTCAGTTACTGAAACACACACACACAGAACTAGAATAAATCATTTTAGAATTAATTGGATTTTACATACTTTCCCCTTGTTTACTTTAAATTTCTGACTTTGAAATACTTGAGTTGCTTCCATATAAATAAACTGACTTCTAGTATAGTATATTGTAACATTTTAAACAATAACGTGTAATAATAAAAAAAAGTGTTCTTTAAATTTTATTGATGAGAACTGAGTTTTTTAACAGTAAAATCACATGGTGATAACAAAATTTGATGAATCCATTGAAACAGGAAGAAAAGAGGGAAGTTAAAGCAGGGAGAGAAGGATGGGACTGAAGAGGCTCAGCTGCATAAGCAAGACAGTGACGATGAGGAGAAACGGAAGAAGAAATCAGATGATCTTTGGGCAAGTTTCCTGTCCGACGTGGGATCAAGACCCAATGACTCTGCACCTGCCTGCAAGTCAGAGAGCACAGACGACGTATGTATGTTTCTGACTAAAAGCAGGAAGGGCAGTTTTTCCAAGGGTTCACATGGCAACAATCTGACCTAAACAATGTTGGAATGTTCAACTGTAGCAGTAGGAAGATACCAGCGGTCATTAAATCAGAGATGTTTTCTTCTTCTATGTGTAATCATGTGTTTTTACTTGCAGACTGAATCTTCAGTAATAAAGGGGACTTCTTTAAGTACAGAAACCAAACCATCTCAACCAGCTAAAGTCACCATCACCAAAGTGTTTGACTTCGCTGGAGAAGAAGTTCGGTCAGTCTGTGAAGCATTCTCCCATTCTGAGACCTATAACGGGCTTTTTTCTCTTTACAGTGTAGATTGATCACATCCACCAGGTCTATGACTGCTGTTTACACTTCTCCCCATGTGTACAAGTGACAATGAACAGTAGATGGAGCTGCACACACACAAATGCTGCCTGGACATCACCTACATGTACAGTAAAATGCCATTAATGTGCGATATCTATATTGAAAATCTTTAACTTTCTTGCTAACATTAATGATCAAGCACATTTTTAAAATGTAGCCATCATGATGCACGGTTTTAGAACATGGCTGACATTTGCTTCTGAATGCAGCCAGACTGCATCATGGTTCCTCTCAGATGTTCAATATGCCTCCAGATCTGGATTTTAATCATAGATCGACTTGATCACAAGCATTCAGAACTGCAGTGTTATTCATTCTTGCGCTGGTGAGTCATAACTATCAATAAGGAGGACAGTTCAGATTACTAAAAAAGGCCCATTGCCAACACATTGCCGATGTTAAATCAAAGTCAGCACATTTTATGGCTTTTCTGCCATCACATTCCTGTCTGCGATGATCACCAGGGTGACATGCGCCACAGATCAACACAAACTTTGACAAGATGTGAGCTAATCCTGATACTGATTGCTGTAAACGTCCATCCAGCGCAGTGACACTCGTGAGTAATGCTGCACAGTGGATGTGGCACTTCTGGAAGACCTTGCAAAGGAGAATTGGGAGAGAACAGGTTTTCAGGGATCAAAGACATCCTGGCCAACATGCTGATTTAGACTCCATAGAGCATTGCATTCTGCTGTAACCTTCAGAGGACAGTGGCTACCCTCAGGTGCTGGGTCCTTACTATGGCGACCAGATCTCAAAGGATGCTTGTGAGGGACTGTGTGGGACACATTACCAGCACTGTGATGACGTCTTCATTTATATTTAGCACATATCACACATTACATTAATCTGTCCCTGCGTTGCCAGTTAGTGCACGACAATGAATTATTTAACTTTTTTGAACTCTAATAAATCTGTTAAACTTTTTAAAAGTTTAATAAATGTGTTCTAAGTTTATTAGAACAAAATAACGTTTTTAAAGTTCATCACTGGAGAACATCAGAAAAACAAAGATAAGCATGAGAATACAACAGGGTATACCAGAAATATACATTGCTGTGGCAATTTGTATTTGCCCCAGCAAATAAGTTTGGAATAAGTATACATAAAAACAGTCGACTAATCTAGTGCAATACATTAAAGTGATGGAGCAATTTAAGATGTTTATATGACAGAGTTATTCAGTAAATGTGGCTTATTTACTTATCCTGTTCAAAGACCGAACACTGGAGCAGAGTTAGTACTTCATGTGCATCTGTCTGTGTTTTTAGGGTAAATAAGGAGGTATCAATTGATTCAAAGGAAGCTAAGAGTTATCTGAAGAGTCAGAGCACTCAACAGGAGGAAGATGAGGATGAGGAGACGCTCTCATCCCCCACGCAGCCATCTCTTCCTGGTCCCAGGTAAACACCCAGTTTCACAGTATTTGCTGTCTCACCAAAACAACCTTAAAGTATAACCCCGGGCGGGTTGCGGTCCTGATCCAGTTCCGGTTTGCTGCAAACTCCGTCTCACACTGCTCCTATAGGAAACAGCAGCCAGCTGTGACTCCGGCTGCGGAAATGGCACTGACGAAAACAAAAGTTCATGTGGTCCTTTCTGTTGCTATCCGTCATAAGTGATTAAAAAACAGCCATGGTTTTAATTTTTAGGGCAAAACTCGTTATCCGTGCGCTTAAATATCCTATTTCATCCTCAAAATTTGTAGTTGTGATGATTATTCAAACCCAGTGTCTCATAAAATGACATAAGATCAATAAAAAGGCTCTCAAAGTATGTTATTTCTATGCTCTTAATCCCTTGTTTGCCTCCTCTCGAATGAATTACTGCTGATCATCTCTATGCGAGGCATAGAGGTGAGAAAACTCAGTGGGCCAGAACTAGTAGATCATATGCCACCAGCGATGGGCCCAGCTAACCAAAAACTTAGCTTCACTAACCCATGTTCCACTAACTAAAACATTAGCATCTCTTAGACAGCCGTAACTCAGGATTACCAGATCTGACTGTTTCCAGCCCAACCACAACGTAAAAGCTGCCACCTCAATAAAAACAGCTCAAACCCCAACCTCTCTTGTAACTCATGTTAAAGGGATACAGCAAGAGCATGCCCACAACTCAGTTAAAACACAGGAAAAAGATGGCACACAAAGATCGCTTTCTCAATCATCAGAACAACTGCAAAAAAGTTGCCTGACACCAACATAAGTTTTTTTTTTTTTTAACACTTTATTTATGGTGTTTTTTCCACAAAACAGATAATACATTTGTAGATTATAATGTGATATTTTGGTCAAAACAGTAACTACAACAATTGACGCCACACCTACTAGCAAATACAGACAAAAGGGGGGAACCCCCCCCCCCCCCAAAAAAAAAGAAGAAAAACAACAAAAGCAAACAAAAGGGGTGCATCACTGTATAATTAAGACAGGTAAGTGGGATAGAGCAACAATCTACACATAAGGTATATGCTCACAATTCCAGGCCAGGTAAGGTATCCACATATTGTATAAAGGGGTCCCACATTTTATAAAATTTGTGAACAGAGCCATTGAGAGTACATCTGGTCTTTTCTAGCTTCATATTGAGCATGACGTCTCTAAACCATTGACTACTTGTTGGAGGAATTGAATCCTTCCATTTAAAAAGAATGGCACGTCTAGCTAATAAGGAGAGAAAGGCAATGACCCTTTGTAAGTGTACTGGGAGACTGGACCCATCCGAGGATGATGCAATACCCAAAATGGCAATTGTTGGGGAGGGTTCAATATCAAGATTATATGCTATGGAAATTGTGTCAAAGAAGGAGTCCCAGAAAGGCGGCAGTTTAGGACAGGACCATAGCATATGGTAGTTACTAGCGGGGGCCTGTTTGCACCTGTCACAAATGGGGTTTATCGTTGGAAATATTTTTGCAAGTCTAACTTTGGAAAAGTGCAGTCTATGAAGGACCTTAAATTGTATTAAAGCATGTCTGGAACAAATAGAAGATGAGTGGACCCTAAGCAGAGCCATGTCCCATTCTTTATCTGAAAGTGGGACCCCCATATCATTTTCCCATTGTTCCCGAATATGAGATACAGAGGGACTGAGTGTATCCATTATCTGTGAGTAAATCATTGACACCCTACCTTTTTTTTAACAAATTCACCTTTAACAGAGAGTCTGGACAAGACAAAGGGGAAGGGTTTGGGAAATTGGCAAATTTCTTACGTACAAAATCCCTGACTTGTAAGTAGCGTAAAAAGTGGGCATTGGTCAGCTTATATTTTGCAGACAGTTGTTCAAAGCTCGCAAAAGTATTATCAATATATAAATCCCTAATGCTATGTATACCTTTGTCATGCCAGGTTTGGAAGCCTTTATCTAAAAGGTGGTTATTTACTATAGGAGAGTGGGAAGAGATGCTCTGGATCCCCAAGCATTTTTTGAATTGTTTCAGAATGTGTAATGACTGAGTTACCATTATATTTCCACTCACATTATTAACCGTTGGTGGCAGGGATGCACAGAGTAAAGCGGGGAGTGAGTGTGGACTGCTTGTGGCTCGTTCGATTTGAAGCCACGCAGGAGCAGTGCCACTCCAATCTTTCAACCATAAAGAGATAGCATTCAGGTTTGCAGCCCAATAATATGTACGGAGGTTTGGTAAGGAAAGTCCACCACAGGTTTTTGGTCTCTCCAAAAAGTCTTTCCTTATGCATGCTGATTTATTATTCCAAATAAAAGGAGAGATTGTTTGATTAAATGCCCTAAAAAATGTCAGTGGTATAAAAATAGGTACAGCTTGAAATAAATAAACATATTTGGGTACTATGTTCATTTTTACAGAGTTTATTCTCCCTATAAGGGATAATGGTAAAGTGGACCAGCGCTTGATGTCTTTTTTGGTCTGCTCCAGAAGAGTCCTACCATCATTTATTTTTCTTAAATAAATGATGGTAGGACTTGGTAACTTCTACTCCAAGATATGTAAAAGAGTTACCTGAGAGCTTAAATGGTAGGTTGGGATATTTTTCGGCAGTTTTATTAATGGGAAAGTACTCGCTTTTGTTATAATTAATTTTGTACCCTGATATTTTTCCAAAGTTCTCCAGGACAGATAGAGCTTCAGGGTATGCTCGCGTTAGGATTGGTGGTATATAATAATAAATCGTCTGCATAGAGTGAGACTGTGTGTGTTAGGCCACCACGCACAATACCTTGAATGCGACTATTGCTTCTTAGAGCTATTGAAAGCGGCTCTATAGCTAGAACAAAAAGTAGTGGACTTTGTGGATCTCCTTGTTTGGTCCCCCTGTGTAAAGAAAAGTAATCAGAGGAGACTGAATTGGTATTAACTGATGACATTGGGTCAGTGTATATCAACTTAATTAGTTCAATGAACTTACGGCCAAATCCAAATCTAGACAATGTATGAAAAAGATAGTCCCATCGACCCTATCGAATGCCTTTTCGCCATCAAGTGATATCACCGCTTCTGGAGATTTACTAGGTTTAGTATATATAATGTTAAACAGGCGCCTCAAATTAAAATAGGACTGCCTGTCCTGGATGAATCCAGTCTGGTCTTCTGAAATGAAATAAGGAAGGGCTGACTCAAGGCGGAGTGCAATGACTTTTGAGAATACTTTACCATCACAATTGGTCAAACTGATGGGTCTGTATGATGAGCAGTCAAGCGGGTCTTTGTTTTTTTTCAGCAGTAGTAGGGTGATAGATGCTTGACGGAGGGTAGGTGGAAGAATTTTATTTTTTAGTGCTTCCTTATAAACTGAGAGAAGAAGAGGGGCGAGTTGGTCCTTAAATTTTTTGTAGAATTCTGTGGGGAATCCATCTGGGCCAGGGGCCTTACCACTTTGTAGAGACATTATTGCAGTTAATATTTCTTCTTGTGTGATTGGCTGTTCTAAGTTCACCTTGGTTTCAGAATCAATTGTAGGAATATCTAAATTAGAGAAAAAAGTGTTGAATTGGTGCTGATCAGGTTTTAGGTCTGAGGAATATAAGTTGGAGTAAAACTCTCTGAATTGAACATTGATGGCTTGATGGTCCTCAGTTACTGAGCCATCAGATAATGTAATTTGGGAGATGACATGAGATGCTGCTTTTTGACGAAGCTGACTGGCCAGTAATTTGGAAGGTTTATCGCCCTCTTCGTAGAATCTAGAGCGGGATTTAAAGATTAACCTTTCTGCCTCAGTAGTTGATAAAAGATCAGCTTCTGTTTGCAAGCCTATTCTCGCCTTTACCAGGTCTGGAGATGGAGAAGCCGAAATGCGGCTATCCAGGGTCTTAATTCTAGAGGACAGATCTGCAAAGTTATTTTGGTGAATATTCCTTGTGTAAGCATTATGAGCAATGATCTGCCCTCTAAGATATGCCTTAAGTGCTTCCCATAATGTTGAAGCTGACACGTCATCAGTAACATTTGTATCTAAGTAGATATTTATTTGTTCTTCAACAAACAAGACAAAGTCAGAGTCAGCAAGCAGAAGTGGATCAAGCCGCCATGACCGTCTTAGCCTTTGAGATGGGAGTTTTATAGTCATACTAACGGGGCATGATCAGAGATCATAATTGGATTATATTTACATTCAGAAATAGCATTTAGAAAAGGATCCACTAGAAAAAAAATCTATTCTTGAAAATGATTTGTGTGCATTAGAAAAAAAAGAATACTCTCTCTTGGTGGGATTTTTAATTCTCCATGGGTCTATCAATTTGTGCATCTCCATGAAAGATTGTACTACTTGTGCTGACTTATTTGGCCTTGACATAGAATGAGATGAACGATCCCAAACCGGGTCCATTACCAAAATGTAATCACCAGATAAAATGCAGTGTTTCCCCCAGGAATTTGCTTAGGCGAGGCGTTGAGTTGTCGGACACGCGGAGCCCGGTGGGGTGGGGGGGGAGGGGGGTGGCTGAGGAGAAGAAAACATCTGAAATGCTCCTCATTTCAGATGTTTCAATATCTATCCTAATTGAATGATAAAATGTAATAATGGATGCACAGAAGAAATAAAAAACATAAAACATAACAAAAACATAAAAAACATAAAATAAAAACATACACATCACACACGCAGTCACATTTAACATATCCTGACCAAAACCCTAGTGCCATAAAATGGCAACCCCCCCTTAAACACTTTAAATTTCTGCAAACTCTCATTTGCATTCTTTCTGCTGATAAGAATTTCTAGCATTGTGAACCACGAAAATGCCATTTAGTTACACAGCTAACGGTAATGGGGAAAAATGAACGATTGTCCATCTTATAAGTCCGTAGACTTTATGTAGTAGCATTGATGGTCGCAAGCAATGAAACATAACAAAGTAGAACATATGTTTTTTCTCGTAATGGTGCAACCAGAAGTAACCTATTCTACATTGGACCCGTCACTTTGGTCTTTACCCGGAGCCGCGGGTAGAGAAGATTGGCTAGCGATGTTGTGGCTGATGTATGCGTGTGCTTCCTCGGGAACTTCGGTGAACTTCATGCGCTTTTTGTCATGGCTGAACTGTAGTGTGGCAGGGTAGTACATGGCAAACTTTATCTGTGCTGCGTGGAGCAGCTGCTTGGATTCGGAGAAGGCGGCGCAGCGCTTATTAATGTCTGGGCTGAAATCGGGGAAGATGTAATTGACAAACTGGTCAGACTGGTCTCAGCACGGTTAAAAAAGTGTGGTGGAAACAGGGTATATGAATATTCTTGGATACAGAACCCTGTGAACAACCAGCTTTTTTACCAATGACCTTTTAGGCCCGTTTACACTACACCTAAAAACCGAGCCATGCCGAGACCAGTCCAAGCTTGGATCAGTTAACCGGGATAAAAACGGCCGTTTACACACAAGAGTTATCTCGGTTATCTCGGTTCCTTGGTTGCTCCTCGCCTCCTAGTGACGATCTGCGATACTGCTGCTCTCTGGGATTGAAGGCGGAACCGAGCAAATCAAAATGGCGGCGCCCGTAACATTCAGGATGTTATGGTTAGACAGAGTCGGCTTTTGGGAAGTGGATAAGACAAACGAACGTCTAATAAGGATTTACAGACGCAGGAAACAACAACAGACACTGAGGTTCATCACACTGCTAAGCAGAATCATCACTGGAAACCGTGTGTCACGGTAAGGAAGCTAGTATTATTATGAATGTCTGAAATTTGTCTGAATGGAGTGTGAATCGGGACGTGCATCCAGACACGCCGGAAAAACCGCTGACAGTCAGCTGACTGTAAGGGCATGACGCGGTCTGCTCATGCGCTCTTTATCAGATAACCGGGCCAGAAAGAACCAGGCCGAGACCACACCAGGAACTGGTCTGCAGTTAGCGCGGTCCGGTTGTGTCTAGCGCGGTCCGGTTCAGTCTGCTTACCGTTTACACTCGATAGTTATCTCGGTTACCGAGCTCAGACTGGTCTGGACACGGTTAAAAAAGGGTGGTGTAAACAGGGTATATGAATATTCTTGGATACAGAACCCTGTGAACAACCAGCTTTTTTACCAATGACCTTTTGTTGCTTACTATCCTTGTAAAGGGTATTAATCTGTCCAGTCAGCAGTCTTTCCTGTAGTTGTGTAGTCCATATTATGGCCATTGCATTTACACATGGAAAAAAAGATCAAATGGTATTATTTGGTATTCCACTGATTTTGGTGATTTTCAATATTTCTAAGTCATATTCTTTAAAATTTCAAGTTTCCCTTTATTAAATGAGTGACAAAAAATTGAACTTTTTATAATATTCTAATTCTTTTTAGACATTTCTGTATGTGTGTATCATGTTTTTCTTGTAATGCCACCTTTGTGTGATTGATTTAGTTTCCACAGCAATAAATGGTGTGGGGATGTGCACATCCTTTTTCCGGAGAAGAAAGCCCAGACAGGAGGGAGGAAATGGGAAATAGTCCCTTAGTGAAAGGGAACCTCACTGTCCACAACCCATTTCCTATTTATCTGTGCATGTGTGTGTCTGTGCAATAAGTGGGAGGGGGTGGGGTGATGGCACAGCAGGAAATGGCCATCAAAGCAAATCCCTCATTAATCTTAGCCTACGTCTATTGGTTAGTGTTTAGTTGAATTCTCTCTCACATTATGGAGCTGTTATACCATATTTAAGTTAAGATGTCTTTCTTCAGCAAAGTAAATGTTAACTGCAGATGCAAATCACTTGTAGTTATTCAATCAATGAGGTCAAGGAGGCAACTATTAATCTGTCCACCCATACAGGTTGAGCACATTCTGTCACTGGATTCCAGGTTAGCTGTTTTATATTCAAGACAATACACTACTAAATTCAAAATGATACACTTCTATTTATTTTCATCAAACTAAGAGCAAAAACAATACTTTAAACAGCAAAGAACATGATAGAGAAAAATACAGCCATGGCCAAGTTGTTCTCAGGCGGCAGTTTTCTCTGACGTGTAGGATATGAACTCTTTGGCCAAATCCCCACCAACGGTGAGTGGGAAAAGAATATTCAATGAGATGTGATGATTAACTAAGAGAGAGTAATTAGATCAGATCAGGTTTATCTCTGGTGCTGCAGCAGACCAAGCATCAGCAAAGTATAATCTGAGCGCATTACTGTAAGGTTCTCATGGTTGGATGGCATTTTAAAACGCCAAAATAACTTCTGCTGAAATGGTTGCCACTAATTAACCAAGCGGGAGTTAGTCCCGTAGCGTGAAATTACAAGGCCCGTCTCCATTGAGCTGTTATTATAGCTGATGTAAGGCGTCTAACTTGGACATCCCAGTTCCCACAGCAGGTGGTTGGCAACAACATGACTGTGTGTCAAACACTGCTGCCACTCCCACAAACTAAAGCTATAGAAGAATGGGTGCTTTCTTTTTTATTATTTAGTTATTTTCTACCCCAAAGCAGTTTAAGGGGTAGGGTTGGAGTGCTTTTAAGACATGCTGCAGCGAGTGGAGCAGGTCTGGTCAGCTCAGCTCTCAGCCACTGCTGTAAACGGGAGAAGTCATTGTGACCAGGAGAAAGGCTGGACACCTGGCCTCTACTGCCAAGCTCCTGGAGCTGGGAATAGCTCAGTATTAGAGCCACGCATTAAGCAAGCTGGCCTTTCTGTCTTCACTCACTGTTTTAGCTCAGGCAGAGCCATGCCTTCTCAAACACAAGCACAGCTATTGGGCCCGAACAGTTCTCCTGTGAATGTGTCACGCCAATCACTTATCTCTGCTTCATCGCTTCTTTCCGCAGCGCTAAACGTCCAGCAGGCATGTCCAGCATCCTTAGTCGCATTGGAGGAAAGAAACAAAAAATGAGCACGCTGGAAAAGTCAAAGATGGACTGGGATGCTTTTAAATCAGAAGAGGGCATCACCGAGGAGCTCGCCATCCACAACAGAGGCCGAGAAGGGTAAGACACTTTCTTAGTGGACTTAAAGGTCAGGGTTCATGGCCTAACATTGAGTCTTAATTAAGACAAACAGCAGATTTAATTAACCATCCACACTAAACAAAATTCACAAACATTAACTTTTTGTTCTTTGTAACCATAGGAAACCGTCACAGATGTATACTGGATTGGGCCAGTTGCCTATTGTTTCATTAGCTGTGTCATGTAGCAATAAAACAATTGCATAATAAAAATAAGCTGTATGATAAATTGAAATGAGCTAGATGATTTCCGTTTGCATGCTAGTTTGTTTTCTTGTGTCTGCCTCTCTTTCTCCCAAAGATACTGGATGGTGGAAGGTTTCAGCACCCAGCCCTTCCCTTCTCGTTTCCTGCTTCACAAACTTGCCAGGTGCATGGTCTCGCTAGGTAGCTCAGATTGTGTGGAATGACAGACCTGTGAGGAATAGCAAGGCCGTGGAAAAGACATGGAATTGCTTTTAGAACCGAACGTGACAGCGGCAGTGTGGGAGCACTTTGGATTTAAACCAACGGACCGTGGTGAAGCGCCTCACCTGGACGAGGCAGCCTGTTGCATTTGTTCCGCAGTAGTGGCAGCAAAAGACAGCAATCTAACAAAGTTGCAGCTGCACCTAAAACACATCCTCCCAATGCAGTTTTGCCCTGCTGTGAAAAAAATCCCAACCAGTGGGCCGTCTTCCTGACCGCCCACTGTCACTGGAGCGTTAGGCTTAGTGAGTACTTACAGAAATTAGTAGATTTTCAGCTAGCGTGGCCTAGACTGATGAGCAGTTTCAGGTCGGAAACTTGAAGAACAGATTTTCTTCCAGTCAGTGAATGCACCTCTGGAAGCTTTACCAGGTTGCATCAATAACAACACTCTTGATGGACGCTGTCAGAGCGTACTATTTTGAATATATATTTATGTACTGGGTTAGCCAAACAAACAATTATTTTAGGCACAGATATGTGCCTAAAATATTCTGTCACAAACGCACGATTACTCTCAGGTTTTCAGAGCAATCCACCAGTTAATAACTCTTATAATAGCATTATGATAGCACTTCCAGACAGAGCAATAGATATTCTAGTGTGTTTTGAAAATGAAAGGAATTTTCCATATCCAGCAGACATAACGTAACTGTAGGAGAAAACTGTTGCTCCAGCCTCCCTCAGCATGACTGCAGTGTTCTTCTCCAGATTCCTTTTAGTTTTCTTAAAGGCGTTGGAGCTGACCTGCTGCCTTTTTATAGGCCTTATTTTTACCTTTTACACACCAGATTGGGTAAATCTTTGAACAAACATTGTGCTATTTTCTGTGTTTAATGTGTGTAGTGTTTTCGAGAAAGTGTGATGCAGATGTTGAATTTGGCCTGGTATTTAGATACCTATATGCTAACAGTGCAATACTTGTTTGTTTATCAGCAAAGCTAAAACCCATTCTCTCTTTGATATTGATTAGGATTCAGAGATGCATGGTGACACATGCACACATTGTCCTGGGAGTTTACTCCTTCCTTAACTCCAGTCATGCACTCTGTGCTGTGGGAGCATGTGTTTGAGTTGAGGTGAGACTCTTTTTCTCTTTGTGTCTTTAGGTATGTGGAGCGGAAGAACTTCTTGGAGCGTGTGGACCACCGGCAGTTTGAGCTGGAAAAAGCAGTCCGACTGAGCAATATGAAACAATGACACACTGATGATTAATGGACTGGCATGCAGGGCAGAGTAGGGCTTTGAATTGCTCTGACTTGGTTTTGATGTTCATCCTGTAAGAAGAGATCTCACTGGATCTGTGGCTGGAGCCTATTTCTGGCTGGATATATAAATAGGTTGAGGTCATGTTGATGCCTCTTGGGCTTCAATCCTTGAGAGAATCAGTTTGTGTTTGCTGCTTTTCCAGCTGCTCACATCCGTTTTCACATTCTCTCCTGAGCCAGTATTGAATTAGTCTGACAAATGACACCATGTGACTTTAAGCATTGCACACGTTTGCTCATTTCCATCGAATAAAGCCACATCTCTCCCTTTCATGGCTGAGCTGCATGACTGGCTGGTGTTTGTCCAAAGACCAGATTAAAGACCAGAAACATTTCCTGTGGATGTTCTTTGTATATTATTAAAGCACATTTGAAACTTGGACGTGTACAACAGCAGTTAGATATTCCACAAGAATCCAAAGTCAGAGAGGATGTAGATCAGAATGTGGTTATGGATGGTTGTACTCTAACTACTGCTTAGCATTGAACCGTACTCTGTAGAATGGTCTGTGGTATTTGAGGTCCAACCTGTAGAAAGCCAGTTTTTCTGTTGTTATTGAGTTATATTCTGGGAACGAGGTGTTGATTTTTATCACTGAACTGACTGGAAGATTAGCTGTGTGGTTGTGACATGGTTGTGCGACCACACAGCACCGTCACCATATATCGATGCATGCAGGATCCGTCACTGTTTCTTCCCTACTGACACAGAAGCTCAGACTATCTCCATTGGTGGTGCAGAACCATGACAGCAGTGCATCCTCGTTAACTTGGACTTTTCCATCTCTGCTTCTACACAGAATGCTACAATCCCAGCAGGCACATCCACCCTGCCCTCTGAAGAACTGCCAGAGTCCCTGTATGCTTGTTTTGTTTAAAACAATAAATGAATTGACTCATCATTTGTGTAAATAAAAGTCAGGACGATGTTTTCTACATTTTCTGTCTTTGTTCATTCTAACTTTTTTGGTTTTTTACGCTCGCAAATTCAAGGTTAATTCAAGGTTAATTTTAAATCACTGTGTACAGTGATTTAAAATCATAATTAGGTATTCCATTTTCAGCACTATATTTAGTCATGTTCATTGAAGCAATGGAGCCAAAAACTTTGAGAGTGGGGATAGAGCGACAGATTTGCCCAGTTTATTCTGTTAGATCTTCACCAGGGTTCTCGTGTACACAGACTGCACAGCTGTCATGCTAAACACATTCACACATACTGTTATGTGCTTTGGCCACACAATTCTGTTTATTTGGTTTTGTTAGATTGGTTTGTATAGACTTTAGTTGAGTGGTTTTGTTGAGAGATTTTAGCGTTGGATAATTTAAATTTTGTTTAGTAATTGTATTACATTAGTTGTGGTGCTATTGGTCTGCCTATAAATAGGCAGGGTCTCAACATTTCAGAGAGCCCGCCCTGCTGCTCGTCACCACACCCAGCATGTGTCCCGGGTGTGGTGCACGCTCCAGAATCTGTCTTCTGGAGCTGTAGGACACTGATGATGATGATGATGATGATGATGATGATGATGATGATGACGACTCCAGCCGGCCATGCCTTAGCTTTTTGTTTGCTGTTTTGGTGATTTTGGCCTGGTGGGACCGGCTGTCCTGTTTTCAGGTTTTGTTTTGCTTTAGTCTGCTTCTAGTAGAGGCTTCGACGGCCCTGTACAGGGTTGGCCCTCTGCTATAGCAGTCTGGTCTTTTGATCGGCTCACCACGTCCAACTTTCTGTTCATACTTTGGAGAGTTATGGGTTTTTTCTCTATTTTTTCTTTCCCTTTTTTTTTTTTTTTTTTTTGAACACGGACAAACCGAGGGTATTTAACTCTCTCTTTTTTTCCCTCTCCATAGGAGGGAGAGGGAAAAATGTGTTGCGTCCCCTTTCTGGGACGTAACACATACGAAACAGTGCGTAGAGGGGCCACTGCGTGCTTTACGACATAAGTCCCACTTTCCGTGAAATTGGACGCTCCTGCACATGTACTTTGGGCCGCCCTGACAACGTCAGTATAATCAGTAGAAATACCCTGAAGGCACCCACCCTACTTCCAAATAATCATGGCAATGATGCTGTTGGGGAGTCTACACACCTTGAGGGATACTTGCAGAGAATTGCTGCAAACCAGCAGCTTGCTGAGTGGCATCAGTGACTCATTAAAGAACTTTGTTGTGTTACAATGTTTATGGAACCCAAACGGCACGGTGTGTTGCATTGAGCTCTATTATCACTTAATGTTGATCATTGTAATGTACACCAAATCACTGTAGTGAATATGCCTCCCCTATTTTGCCTAGGAAGCTTATGTGTAGTACTTTACTTCTTTAAAACGAGTCAGCATGTTACATAAAAAAGAATTACCAAAAAGTAAGCCATTGCATACGCAACTATTAAATTAAGAATAAGTATAATTATTATGAGCAGAATCCTGAGTTGGACAGGATTATAGCATGATGAGTGCAGTCATAGCTCTGATTACGTTTGGAATAAATAGACTCCCAGTTTAGGGGACTTTTATGTATCTGAACAAGATAAGGATGAGACCCTCCCATATGGCTGGCATAGCACAGTGCAGGGATGCCTGTGAAATACACAACCTGTCAGTCAGCTTCCTCTGAAAAGCTCCAATTGCAAAGAGTGCAGTGTAGTTAGAAGTTGAACTGGCTCTGGCAATGCACAGTTCCTCCTGGTTTCCTTTTGTAATGCTGGGGCATTGCAAATGTTTAATTACATTTTATTTAATTGTATTTTATTTAATAGCACCAATTGACAACACATGTCATATCAAGGCACTTTATAAGGTCATGTCAAGACAGAAGTTCAAAGTTTCATATCAAAGGAAACCCAGCAGATTATATTGAGTCTTGACCCCTCCTGGGTGAGCATGGAGCCATGCACGACAGTGTTCTTCATTACGTCGTTGATTTAGCAGCAATCTCTCATACCAAGCATGCATGTAGCGATAGTGCAGAAGAAAAGTCCTTTTTAACAGGAAAAGCCCTCCAGCAGAACCAGGTCTGCGTAGATCGACTGGGAATTAAAGAAGTCAGAGCAGACACAAAAAACACACATTGATCCAAGAATCCTTTCTATGTTCGAGGGTAACAGCAGACCATCTGCCCCCCAGGATGACTTGACAGCTAAGCAGGCCAGGCCAGATGTAGGTACTATGAAGAGAAAAATACAGAGAGAATATAAAACTACAAGTTTACATAACAAAAAAGAATGCAACATTGAAGAACTCAGCAGAGTGAGAGAAATACATCATTAAGTTCTCAAGAAGCCTAAACCTATAACTGCATAACTACAGAGATAGTTTAAGATAACCCACGTCATTCTAACTATAAGCTTTATCAAGAAGAAAAGTTTTAAGCCTAGTCTTAAAAGTAGACATCCCCTTTAACAGGAAGTAGACTTTCTTCCTGTTAAAGAGGAGTTTTCCACCTTTGCTACATGCATGCTAGGTTTCAAACTTTTTAAATAATTTGTCTTGATGATTTGATTGAATTTGACTTTGTAAAGTGCCTTGAGATGACGTGTTGTAATTCTCTTTTTCTGACTGATTAAATGAGACAAAACTTGGGAGAGCATAAAGTGTATAAAAAGAACTGTTCACTGATGTTTACACATTTACCCTATTCAAAGATAAAAGCCATGCCAACACAGCAGGGTCAGTGAGGGGGATCAAGCATGGGATTAAACAAAGAACAACATCAGTATGTAACCTGGACTGGTGCCCTTTTCTCATGCTCTGTATTGAAAATAAAAATGTAGAAAATAGAAACCACACCTTTCAGGACGTTCCTCATCCTGATAGGCCCACTGCTCACAATCAAGACCAAAAAGAAAAACTTTACCTCCCTTCTAATGCACCACAATCAGCTGATTCAATTCAATTCAATTCAATTTTATTTATATAGCGCCAAATCATGAAACATGTCATCTCAAGGCACTTTACAAAATCAAGTTCAATCATATTATACAGATTGGGTCAGATTATACAGATTGGTCAAAAATGTCCTATATAAGGAAACCAGTTGATTGCATCAAAGTCCCGACAAGCAGCATTCACTCCTGGAGAACCGTAGAGCCACAGGGAGAGTCGTCTGCATTGTACATGGCTTTGCTGCAATCCCTCATACTGAGCAAGCATGAAGCGACAGTGGGAAGAAAAACCACCCATTAACGGGAAGGAAAAACCTCCGGCAGAACCGGGCTCAGTATGAATGGTCATCTGCCTCGACCGACTGGGGTTACAGAAGACAGAACAGAGACACAACAAGAGAAACAAACAAGCACAGAAGCACACATTGATCTAGTAATCTGTTCTACATTAGATGGTAGTAGCGGGTGAGCCGTCTTCTCTGGATGATGTCACAGTTAACAGAACGCCAGACCAGGTGTACCTACTATGAAGAGAAAAGAGAGAGAACAGAAAGTTAAAAGCTGAAATGACGACAGTCATTTCAATGTAATACAATGCAAAGAACTCTCACTCTACTGATTTCTACTGGAGAACAGTAGAAATCAGTAGAGTGAGAAAAATAGACCCTGATGTCCTCCAGCAGCCTAAGCCTATCACAGCACAGCATGATCCAATGTAAGCAGAAATGTTTCCATCTATCAGTGGAGTGTCACAGAGTGAATGCTGACGTTACATGTTCCTTAAGTTACAGTAGAGCTAAATAACATCAGCAGGTTATCAGATGAGCCGTAGCTTCAGATAGATTTGTTTCACTGCTTGTGGTTTCCGGCAGAAAAAACACTCAGAACTCTATCTCAGGAGAACCTGATATAAGTTTACCTGATGAATGGATGTTGGACTGGATTTCCTCTGAGGAAAGGCCAAGATGAGGCTATATCAGGTCCAAAGTAAATTCATAATTAGAAGAAGATTCACAAACTTATTTTTTGTCCATTTCAGACCCATTATTATTTGTATTTTGCATATTTCCTGGTGTTCAAAAAGCCAAAAAAACTTTTTTTACTTTGAAAGATGTCAAGATGGAGCTATTGCCCTTCTGTCTTATTTGCATTTATGTTTTAGTGCTCAAAAAATAAAGGGAACACTAAAATAACACACCCTGCATCTGAATGAATGAAATATTCTTATTAAATACTATTTTACATAGTTAAATGTGCTGACAACAACATCGCACAAAAATTATCACTGGAAATCAAATTTATTAACCCATGGAGGTCTGGATTTGGAGCCAACTTTGATGTACTGTCAATGTGTGATGTACAGTAGCATGTGTGGCCTCCACATGGCTGTAAGACCTCCCTACAACTCCTGGGCATGCTCCTGATGAGGTGGAGGATGGTCTCCTGAGGGATCTCCTCCCAGACCTGGACTAACGCATCCACCAAGTCCTGGACAGTCTGTGGTGCAACATGGCGTTGGTGGAAGGAGCGAGACATGATGTCCTCAATTGGATTCAGGTCTGCAGAACAGGCGGGCCAGTCCATAGCATCAATGCCTTCATCTGGCAGGAACTGGTGACACACTCCAGCCACATGAGGTCTAACATAGTCTTGCATTAGGAGGGACCCAGGGCCAACCACACCAGTATATGGTCTCACAATGAGTCTCAGGATCTCATCTCTGTACCTAACGGCAGTTACACTACGTCTGGCTAGCACATAGAGGGCTGTGCGGCCCCCCCAAAGAAATGCCACCCCACACCATTACTGACCCACTGCCAAACCGATCATGCTGGAGGATGTTGCAGCCAGCAGAATCTTCTCCACGGCATCTCCTGTCACATCTGTCACATGTGCTTAGTGAGAACCTGCTTTCATTTGTGAAAAGCACAGGGCGCCAGTGGTGAGTTTGCCAATCTTGGTGTTCTCTGGCAAATGACAACCGTCCTGCACGGTGTTGGGCTGTGAGCATAACCCTCACTTGTGGACGTCAGGCCCTCACATCACCCTCATGGAGTCAATTTCTGATCGTTTGAGCAGACACATGCACATTTGTGGCCTGCTGGATGACATTTTGCAGGGCTCTGGCAGTGCTCCTCCTGTTCCTCCTTGCACAAAGGCAGAGGTAGAGGTCCTGCTGCAGGGTTGTCAGCCCCCTCCAAATCTCCTGATGTACTGGCCCGTCTCCTGGTAGCGCCTTCATGCTCTGGATACTACGCTGAGTCACAGCAAACCTTCGTGCCACGGCTCGCATTGCTGTGCCGACCTGGATGATGTGCACTACCTGCGCCACTTGTGTGGGTTGTAGACTCAGTCTCATGCTGCCATTAGAGTGAAAGCACCACCAGCATTCAATATATATATATATATATATATATATATATATATATATATATATATATATATATATATATATATATATATATATAAAAAGGTTGCAGTTACAACTCAAACGTCGTAACAAAGCTTGACGCACAATTTACGCCGCAAAATACAAACACAAAGCAGTTTGATTTTTGTCCGATGACGAGCGAGCGAGAACTGGTGAAGCAGCACAGAGTAACAATAACTGTAGCGCTCCATAAAGATGTTATTAATCAGAGAAATCTTTCTGATTGTTTCACAGCGGTTACCTTTAGCGGGTAAACACGCCCACAGCAACACACCTCGGCTCCCCCAGCCCGTTTCTGTCTGAATATGCGCTAAAACTGCCTTTTTTAAAATGAACTGCACGGTGCAGTCTGCGCCTGTCTGAATCGCAATGAAAAGTATTACACATCTGTGCGTGAGCATAGTTAAGAAATCGCATCTATCACCACCCCCCAGGAGCAGCGGTAACAACCGCGGTGTGCGTGTCATGTGCGTCAGAGCTTGTCACGGCACCATGAGCAGCAGCGCTGTTTGTAGGCATCCATAGAGACCGAGTCACTCAATTTAATCTTTCAGCCTGAATTAAATGTTTCCTCTGCTGACGTAAACGACTAAAGCCAGGAGAGAGGAAGAGGCATTTTCTGATTCTCGCTCGTTTTCTTGTCCCGGATGTGTTGCGATTCTCTCCTCTGTTGCCTCCAAGTTTTCTCTCACTCTCTTCCTCTCCTCTTTAATGTCTAACTTTCACCTTAGATGTCTCACCTGTTCCCCTGATTTCAGCCTATTGAGCATATTCCTGAGAATTATTGAAGTAGAGACCACAAGCTATATGCACATATACAGCACAATGTGGATTTTTCATCTTAAAATGAAGCGTAGAAGAAGATTTCTTCTAAATAAATACAGTTTATTAACATTTTCGTGTTAATACTGTATCGTTCCGTTATGACACCCAAGCACCAGCCCGACATTTTGCTGCTAACACTTTATTTTAGGACGAACAGAACGGGACAGCTTTCAATCGCGACTCCCCCCGGAAGCCACACATTTCTTGACCCCAAAGCAATCTGATTTAAACGAACAGTTAGTGTGCAACAGCATTAGCAATGAAATCTAATAAGGATCATTACAATACATTTTTATTTATCGATTAAATTAACAGTTTATCGAGCTTTACAAAACAAATGCTTATTTACACATCTTTATTCTGTGTGTGTTTTTTGTGGGGGGGGGGGGTGGGGGGGGGAACACGGTCAGACGCCATTACAGTTTTCGCCTCACGCACCCCCTAGTGGCAGCTGGGGCGCACACCACACTTTGGGAATCCCTGGCCCATAGTTTCCACCTGTTATCCTTTCCATTTGCACAACAGCATGTAAAATTACTTGTTAAACAGTTGTTGTGCAATCAAGCTATGAGGAAAAATCGGATTAAAGTATAAAGCTACTGAAATGTGAGACTTTTACAGGACCCCAAAGAACTGCCCATCACAGCAGAGGGGTGCCAGCACCACAATAAAGCTAAGCTGCCTTTCTCAAATCTTCCTCTTTGCCTGTGAGCCTTTGGGACGAGTGGCTCACACCGGACAGACAGCCACCTGGGTCCAAATGGGTTTCGGACACCCACGAAAATTTGCAGTGCCTAAGGCTAAGTCAAGTCTGTTTTCTGTGAAACCAACATCGGAACTTAACAGCCGACTGCCATGGAAACGGTCTGCTTGTAACCTTTCTCAGCTGTTGCAGGAAAGCTGAGTTGAGACGGTGCAGAGCGGTCTCCTCTCCTGCACCTACTAGGAAGAAGAGATTGTCCTTCAAAATCTCCCTGACCTGCCAACTGCTTTTGCTTACCTCTTTGGACTGATCTATGCTTTGAACCTTAAGTACCCAAAGGATCTCAGGTACACATTTGAAACTGTTCAAAAGGTTTTCATGGAACTTGGTACAGATCTCTGTGTAAGGGTAAGATCCCTCAAAAACCAACTCCTTGAGTGAATCTGCAAATTAACTGAAACTGTTGGGTCTGGCATTGTTGACCTCTGAAAGGTTCCTTCTGTCCAGCCAACCCGTGTTCATTTTCTCTTCCTGTTACTCTCACTCAACTCTGATGTACCTCAAACTCCCACTGTCTTACATTTATTTTGCACTTTATTGGGTTTTCCTTAAACATCTTAAATGTTGAGGTACAGTGTTTGTAAAATGGCACATAGTATTGAGCAGTGTTACAAAAGCTTGTGCTACGCAATATAGCACAAGTTGACTGGGACAATTGGGTGTCATTAATTTGCATTTACTTGGCCCTGTTGGAAGGGCTTTGATCCTGGTACACTTCAAATAAAGCAAAAGTTTTCAATGTATATGTTGCATCTGTAATTATTTATACAAATTATACAAATCATGAGTTAGTACAACTTACAGGAGTAAAGTTATTATAATTTAAAATTAGAAGGTTGCACAACTAACGGGAGAGTAAGTAGAATGAAGAATTTAAAGTTATTATAATCTAAAATCAGAAGTTTGCACAACTAACGGGAGAGTTTGTAGAATAAAGAATTGAAAGTTATTACAATGTAAAATTAGAAGTTAGTACAACTTACAGGATAGATGACAAAAATTAGAATTCAGAGTTGAGCAGTGTAATTTAGTTGTATTTGCCCCATGAATGTTTGCCTCTGTGTATGTGAGCTGACTCGAATGAGCAGGTCATCGGAGCGGTGTTTTTTTTCTCTGTCACCTTAACTCATGTTGGGGGTTTTTAAATGGTGGTCAAGCCATTTAAAGTCAGTATAAAACTCCTTTCCCGCTGTCTAAAAAAATCGACGTATGATCTCTAGTTAGGTACCTGCACCGCTGCTTGAGTGCACATTGCCGAAAACAATACCAATCACTACATGTACTACATGTCTAACTTTAGAGAAAATAATGTCCATATGAAGCGGTTGTCTGTTTTCTCCTCACTGTCTCATGACACATTTCGTTTAAGAGCTGCAACGCGTGTTTCTTTTGGTGCTAACTGATGCTTATTGTTTACATCAGCTGGTCTGTGCGATGGTCATTAGCATGTGCCTCCAATTCACAATCAGAATCAGACATACTTTAATAATCCCAGAGGGGTTATTACACAAAGTAATATATATATATATATATATATATATAACTACAGATCCAAATAAAGTGATAGTGACTTGAATGAATGTCAGTTAGAGAGGGGGGGGGTGTAAGAATCACTGAGGGAAGCGTTGTAAAGATTGATGACTACAGGCAGGAATGATTTCCTGTGGCGCTCTGTGGTGCATCTGGGTGAGAGGAGTCTTCTGCTGAAGGAGCTCCTCTGCTGGGTCAGTGTGTCATGGAGAGGCTGTGAGACATTGTCTAAGATGGACTGGAGCCTGGACAGCATCCTCCTCTCTGCCACGGTCGTCAGTGTCCAGTTCCTCCCCCACAACATGCCCGGCCCTCCTGATCACTTTGTTCAGTCTGTTGTTGTCAGCAGTCCACAGCCCACTGCCCCAGCATGTGACAGCAAAGAAGAAGGTGCCGGCACCAACAGACTCATAAAACATCCTCAGCATTGTCCCACAGATGTTAAAGGACCTCAACCTCCTCAAGAAGAAGAGTCGGCTTTGGCTCTTTTTGTAGACCGCCTCTGTGTTTCTAGTCCAGTCCGGTTTATTGTTAAAGTACACTCCCAGGTACTTCTACTCCTCCACAGTGTCTACAGGGACCCCCTGGATAGAAACAGGGTCACAGGTGTTTTTGTCCTCCTCAGATCCACTATTAGCTCCTTAGTCTTTGTCACGTTGAGCTGCAGATGGTTCAGCTCACTCCAAGTGACAAAGTTGTCCACCACTGACCTATACTCACTCTCATCACCCTTTTCAATGAAGCCAACTATTGCTGAGTCATCGGAAAACGTCTGAAGGTGGCAGGACTCAGTGCAGTAGTTGAAGTCTGAGGTGAAAAGGATGAAGAGGACAGTCCCCTTCAGGGGCCCCAGTGTTGCTGACCACCCTGTCAGACACACAGTTCTGTAGGTGTACATACTGTGGTCTGCCCGTCAGGTAATCAACAATCCAGGACACCATGGGGGCCTCCACCTGCATCGCCGTCATCTTCTCACCCAGTAGAGCCGGATGGATGGTGTTGAAAGCACTGGAGAAATCAAAGAACACGATTCTCACTGTGCTCGCTGGCTTGTCCAGGTGAGTGTAGACTGTCCAGCAGGAAGATGATGCTGTCCTCGACTCCCAGGCGGGGTTGGTAGGCGAACTGTAGTGGATCAGTGAAGGGCATGACCATGGGCCTTAGCTGCTCCAGGACTAGCCTCTCAAAGGTCTTCATGATGTGGGATGTCAGTGCTAGCACTATGGAGTCCTGAGGGCCGCTGGGAAGCGGCGTCTTTGGCACAGGAACGAGGCACGACGTCTTCCACAGCACGGGGACTCTCTGGAGGTGCAGGCTCAGGCTGAAGACTAGGCTAAGAACTCCACAAAGCTGGTAGGCACAAGCTTTGAGCTCCCTGGGGAATACACCATCGGGGCCTGCAGCTTTGCCGGAATGCAGTCTGGTTAGCAGTCTTCTCACCAGGTCAGGAGTGAAGGACACTGTAGAGGTAACAGTAGGGAGAGGGGTGAGGTCCTCAGGTTGTGGAGGACATGATGTGAAGCAAGGGGGAGGGATGGAGTCAGTGGATGTGGATTGAGGTGGTGAGGAGCAGACAGGGGGTCTGTAAAGTGGAGGAGTGGGGGAAGGTGGAGTGGTCGTTGTAGGGACGCCAGCAGCAGAGAGTTGTGGGGGATGGGCCACAGTATCAAACCTATTGAAAAATAGGTTCAGTTCATTGGCCCGGTCCACGCGACCTTCCAACCCCATGCCAGTGGACTTCTGGAACCCTGTGATGGCTCTCATCCCACTCCACACATCCCTCATGTTGTTGGTCTGGAGTTTATTCTCCAGCTTTCTCCTGTATTTGTCCTTAGCCTCCTTGATTTTACGTTTGAGTACCCCCTGCACTCTCCTCATTTCATCACGGTTGCCATCTCTGAACGCCTTCTTCTTCTCATTCAGGATGGCCTTTATGTCCTTGGTGATCCATGGTTTATTGTAGGCGTAACAGGTGACAGTCCGAGCTGGAATATTGCAGTCCACACAGAAGTTAATGTAGTCCGTGATGCACTCTGTGAGACCATCGATGTCCTCCCCGTGGGGCTCACAAGGTGCAGGGCAGTCAGTCACTTCAAAGCAGGCCTGCAGTGCCTCATAAGCCTCCTCCGACCACCTCCTCACAGTCCTTGTGGTCGTAGGCTTCCTCTTCACCAGAGGCACATAACACGGTTCGAGGTGAACCAGGTTGTGATCTGACCTGCCCAGAGGGGGGAGAGAAGTGGAGATGCATGCATCTTTAAAGGAGAAGTCCGCTCAAAATCAGAATTCAAACTGCTGAAAGTACTTTAAATATAAAACTACTACATACTGTGCAAAAAATTATACGTTTTTTTAATTATGAATAATTTTCATTTAATCATGTTTATGTGGAGGAATCCATCTTGGTCAAGAATAGTACTGTCACCTCCCATTTTTTGACGTCACTTGGCGGACCCGCAGTTGAGCAAGTTTCAATGCTCTGTTTGTCACGACGCACTATTTTCCAACATGGTGACGACTGGTGCTCTGTATGAAGCAGAGAGTGATGAAGTACTTAGTGACAGTGATGGGAGTTCTGTGGAGCTATCATCATCTGATAGCAATATGGATTTTTTAGAAGAGTTTCTTGACAGAAACCGGACTTTTGACGGAATCCAGCGTACCTATTTCCAGGGCAAACTCTGTTGGGTCCT
Source organism: Fundulus heteroclitus (assembly GCF_011125445.2). Taxonomy (NCBI): domain Eukaryota; kingdom Metazoa; phylum Chordata; class Actinopteri; order Cyprinodontiformes; family Fundulidae; genus Fundulus; species Fundulus heteroclitus. The sequence goes on from NW_023396803.1 coordinate 3,369,180, forward strand.
ACAGTATATATGTATACACGCGTGTGTGTGTGTGTGTGTGTGTGTGTGTGTGTGTGTGTGTGTGTGTGTGTGTGTGTGTGTGTGTGTGTGTGTGTGTGTGTGTGTGTGGAAGTGTTCCTCTCAGTCCTTTGAAGTTTCCTTGAGGCCAGTTACAGCATAATAGATAGGATAGTAAAACATGGTCACTTTTTAAGTAGAAACAAATAACAGTTTAATATGTAAATCAAACAACAGATGTTCTCAGGAACATCATTTGCATTAATGACTAGGTGTTAAAAACACCAAGATTCAGATTGTTCACATTTTCAATTCTTTTGGTTACGTTGCTGTTTACAAATGTTCTCGGATGTAAATTTGCACTACAAATGGCTTGTGCTGCTAGATGTGCTGCACAAACATTTATTAATAATTATAATAATAATAATATAATCTTTATTGTTCTTGCAACATGCATTCTGCAATGGAATTTGTTCTCTGCATTTAACTCGTCCCCCTGGGGAGCAGTGGGCTGCCATTGTGTGGCACCGGGGGAGCAATCATATAAAACATATAATATGACTTTTCCTCTATTTAATGCAGTTGCCACAGTAATCATTGTATAGTTCATAAGAGAGTGATCAGGGTCGTGTTCTCTGGGCATGGGTGTGACTCAGTGAGCTCTCACTCACCTGGCTACTTTGTTGAGTCTCCGTCATCATTGATACATTAGCGAGAGAACTTGGGCTAACTCCAATATGTATAGCTTTCTTCCCTCAGAAGACATTACACCTTTAAACAAAAGAGCGGAGCAGTCTCAGCAGCAGATTATTTTCCTCTTATCCCATGCACAACACTGGTGTCATTTCAACTTCTGGCCAAAGGGGGGGGGAACTTCTGCAAAAACTCTGCAACTTGTGCTATACTCCTTTAAGAAATGTTTATTTTTTCGTATAAATTGACACTTTTGTTAAATTTGTTATCATTGCACAAATTTTATCTTATAAACAAAAGAAGAAAAAACAATATTGGTTTCAAGAATTGACCCCAAAAAAATCGGCCCCACGTATCAGGTATCGGTTTGCCTGGTGTCAAAATAACCGATATCAGCCTTAAAAAAAAAACGGTATCGGTCGATCTCTAGTTTTCACTGTTTTGTTTTAAGCTTTGGCCAAAGTGAAAGGTCCTGGAGCTTATAGGCTAGCTTCCGCTAGCATTCTGGAAACCAAGCTTTGCAGATGTGTTGGAGTGTTTTTATGATTATAACAAACTTTATTTCCATAACGGTTTTTTGGAATTTATAAAATATTTGTAATATTATAATATTTGTGTTTTCCGGTCCGTTCATTACGACCAAATAGAATTTAAAAGTCTTTTAAATTAGCGCCGAATGTCTGCTAGCATTAGCGCTATTCGATTCCTGGATAACATTAGTGCTACAGCCCTAATAAATGCAACTAGGGTTCGTTTTTAAACAGAATGTTTGTTCGTTTAACTCCGCCATTGTTTCCATAGTGCCATGAGCGTTATTACAGCATTAATACAGAGAATTAATTTTGATCTTGACTGTCGCAGTGCAGAAATTACGGCTGCCAACTTGGGATATTCGACCTGCTACCCTAACATGCTGGTTTAAACTGAAAAGACGAAGGATGCCTCAGCACTGTGCGGCGTATTTTTGTTTGAATCGACGGACTATTGACATCAGGGCTCCAAGGGTATCTTTTCACAAATAAGATGAACGGATGTTGTTTGTATTTTGGATTAAAATGTTATTTTTCTGTTCACCAACAAAATTCAAGCTTGCTAATGTTTGGTGCTGGTGTCGTGCCAAACAAATTATTCCCGACACAATAGGCTAATTTAAATAATTTAAGACTTCATGTAGTTAACAGAAAGCCTCAGATATTCCCTAACCTCAATTCAGATTAGATTAGATTAGATAGAACTTTATTGATCTCACAATGGAGAAATTCAATTTCAATTTAATTCAATTCAATGTTATTTATATAGCGCCAATTCATGAAACATGTCATCTCAAGGCACTTTACAAAGTCAAGTTCAATCATATTATACAGATTGGGTCAGATTATACAGATTGGTCAAAAATGTCCTATATAAGGAAACCAGTTGATTGCATCAAAGTCCCGACAAGCAGCATTCACTCCTGGAGAAGCGTGGAGCTACAGGAAGAGTCGTCTGCATTGTACATGGCTTTGCTGCAATCCCTCATACTGAGCAAGCATGAAGCGACAGTGGGAAGAAAAACCACCCAATTCACTTGTGACATTGGCTCTTATAAGCAACAGAAGGTGCATAACGGAGGAAAAGGTGCATGAAGTATATACAGAGCATCCAGATATATACAGTGGATGGGAAAAAAAAATAAAGAATGAAGAGATTTAAGGTGACTTATATACAGTAAGGATTTAGGTATCTTATGTACATTCAAGTGGTGGAAGGTAAAAAAAACAGTGCGGTTTCTGGTTTATTAACTGATTTAACAAGGCAGTTCAATAAATAAAACAAATAATCTTGTGCTAACATTAACTAGCAAATTACATACACATAAATGTTATGACTGCATTATTTACTAGTAATTCACCCTATCAAAAACACCTCTGATATCTTATAGCCAACTTGAAATGCAGACAAAAAACATCAGACTGGAATACATTTAAGCTTACACTCACAAGTTCAGCAGCTTTGGTTCATTATCAACCCATATACATCAACAGAAATTTATATTCTTACAACCATATATATATATATATATATATATATATATATATATATATATATATATATATATATATATATATATATATATATATTTCATCACATAACTTCCTAGTAGTTGATAGTGTTAGTACATCCACTGACTGTAGAATTACCTGTGAAACGTTTTCACTCAGCCAGAAAATTACTTGTTGTTGCAACCAAATCCTTTGGGATTCTGTGAGAGTAGGGAGTAGCAAGATGGCGGCCAGTGACTTCAGTTTTTCGGGCAAATCAGCAATCCAGTCAATAATGGAGATCAGTGGGCGTTCTAAATAAATTATTGCTTGAAGTGGAGAGGATGGCTAAAAATGACAGCCCATTGCAGCCCATTCCTGCCAATCCGCGGCTTACCAGAGGAGTGTCTCTGACACATGGAAGAATGCATAATGTATTTGCTGGCCTCTCGTATTTCAGATATATTACCTGTCCAGGGAGAACCCCGCCTCTCGCCCATTGACAGCTGGAGATAGGCACCAGCACCCCTCGCCATCCCAACAGGAACAAAAGTGATGGAAAATGGATGGATGGTTATAAATTAGTACAAAAAGCTTGAAACTAATTCTTTTGTTTGTGTTTGCCCACTTTAGCCTTTCATTTTAGCCTACATATAAGTTGCAGATAAACTAAACTAGTCTAAGCTCTTGATGCAAGCTCGTCACGTTAAAAAGTAAAGTTAAGGTAAAGTCATTAAAGTTTGGGTAATATGCTGTCAGCACACCACCTCTTCCTGTCTGTAAAGGTAAGCACATCATTCTAATTCATAACAGGCTAATATTGAAAGGTAATTTGGATAAGTATATCAGGAAGGTAAGTAAAAAATATGGACAGTTTATAGTTGTCACTATAAACTATCCATATTTTATATAAATATGATGACACCAAGTACTGTAATATAAATAAAAAATAACTGTTCCTTTAACTTTGTTAAAAGGTGCAGTTTGCCGTGGCCAAAGGTCTGACTAGATTGTTCTGAACAGATGAGCAGTGCTGTCCCCAAAAGGCTGAATGATGGATGTTTTCTGCACCACAAAGAATTAAATTGCCTAAAAATATGCCATGAGTGTAATGTAATTACATTTAATGTAAACAAATTGCATAAATTCAATAAATGAAATACTGTATCTTCTTGCCAGTTCATGTACATAAGATACACTTTAGTTCTTCACATGTGCTAAGGACAACATCCAAATAATCAAAATATGAATAAATGCAAATTACATTGGCAAGTGAAATAGATTGCAAAATTTAATAATACACATTTTAGTTGGACACAATTCTTGTATATGGGAACATTTAAATAGTCTAAAATAAGGATATACAATACTTGAAAAGTTATTAAAAATTTAAAATAATTCCAAAATGTAAAACCTCAAGGTGCTACACAAAAGAATATTTAAAAGCAGAAATCCAAAACACATTCTTCTGTATTATAATTCCACTGGTTTACAGTAAAATATAACTAATCAGGATCTTTTTGACATGTAAACTTCTCCGCTCAATCAGCATCCTCGTGGATTATTCCCCCTGCATGTTCACTGCACAGATTCTTAAGATTTTGTCCATTTTATTTACAAACTTGATGGGTACAGTCTGGGAGATTATTGTCAAAACTCTGAGCCTCCTGATAAATCTTTCACATGTATGTGGACATTTGCAATCCTCCTTGTGGCAGTCACATCCTCATCAGACAACTGCCCTCCTTTTATGGGTGAATGTTGGTAGAACAAGCCTAAATCTCCGATGGTAAAGCCTCTGTCTGTCTGCCGTCACTTCATCACCAAAACAAAGATACTCCAGGAAGCCAGTGTTTTCCCAGCCACATGCGTTCTGCTTCTTTTCTCATAGGGGCGATCCATCGGTGCCTGTAGTGTCAGCATCTTTATTTATAAGTGACTCTGGTTATGGAGCGGTCCGGTCAGCCTCTGCATCACAGTGGCTGTCATGTGTCAAACACAAGACCGCATAAGACCACAATCAGTTTAGCAAACAGCATAAAACATATCAAGACTACTTAAAACTACGCTAACACCAAGCTAATAGAGCACCACCTTTATCATTACTCATTTAAATATTCATATCACACACATTCCTTCCAGTTTTTACAAACAGCCTGTGCTAGTATCTGGGATGCCATTTGTAAGGTTACACAGTCAAAATCTAACAGCAATATTTTTGGTTATTTAAAGGCCATAAGAGGAAAAAATGGGTTTTCATTTTTAAAGTCAGATTTTCACCACGTTATACATTTATTTGTAAATGTCACAGAACCAAACTAAATATTTATTTACACAGCTAAATGTTTAGATTCTAAACTATATATTAAGATGCAAACCAAAGCATTTAGTTTTCTAATAAAATATTTAACTCCAAATCAAATGTTTAGTTTACAAACTAAACGTTTACATTGGAGCTAAATATTAGGCTTATTTAAATATTTACCGTCCCCATATAGGTCTGTCCCGGAAAACACAAATTCACCCCAAATGCTCAGTTTTGACTAATTATGACAGGTCTGCCTGTTTTTCATTACATGGCGGAACCAGACATGGGGCTGTCTCTCACCGTTACTATTAGCACTGGCCATGGAACACCTTGCTATTTCCATCAGGACCCATCCGTTGATCACTGGCATTTCAGACTATGCTACAGTTAGTCCCATTGGCCTTTATGCGGACGATGTTATCTTGACTCTTTCAGATGTCACAATCTCTCTCTCTCCGCTTCTTACTCTTATAAAGAAATTGGCACTTTTTCTGGTTTTACTATTAATTGGGACAAAAGTCTTTTTATGCCCCTTTCTGATGGTCTGGATACTGCTTTTCTTAGTGACCTCCCATTCAAAGTCTCATCTAGTCATTTTGAATATCTGGGTGTAAACATCACAAGGGACCCTAGACTCCTTTTTAAACATAACTTTATGGAATTAATCAACAAGCTTAAATCTATGGTGGACAGGTGGAGGCTCCTCCCTCTGTCCTTGATAGGTCGTGTTAATGTTGTCAAGATGGTGGTCCTCCCGAAATTCACATATCTTTTTCAAAATATACCCATTTATCTCACTGCTTCTTTTTTTAAGATGATAGATTCCATTATAATTCCTTTTATCTGGGCGGGTAAACACCCCCGAATCTCAAAGTCTCATCTTCAGAAACCTACTGCTGAGGGTGGACTAGGCCTTCCGGTTTTTCGTCATTATTACTGGGCTTGTAATATCAGAACCTGGGTTTTTTGGAGTCATGTCTGTCCGAGGGGGGAAGAGGTTGACTCACTGTTGCCCAATTGGCCGCTGAATGAAAACATTGTGTCCTTGACACTTACTACTTCATCTCTTTCTGCTGTACTATTTTCCAATTTTTCTTTCCCTTTTCAGCTGCTGAAGGATAATTTTATACTGAAAAATTCAGTATAGACTGTTCTGAATCTCCCTGGTTTTTCCATCTATACTCCTATTTTTCAGAACGCAGCTTTTAAGCCAGGTAATATGGACGTAGTCTTTAAGCACTGGTTAAATAGGGGCTTAGCTGTTGTTAAGGATTTATACATTGATAATAACTTTGCTTCCTTCACGCAACTCCAATCTAAATTCGGTATTCCTTCTAGCCACTTTCTCAGGTATTTTGTAATTTTGTCAGACAACATTTTCCTCACTTTGAAACCATTTCAGAACAACATAGTTTCTACGAGCTTATCAAAAAGCGGGTTATTCTGCGGGAATGGAAATGCTCTACCCCTCCTTGCTTTAAGAAATGGCTCAACGATATGGTGTCCTGATTCTATCTCGAAGAAATTCGATACTCTTTGTCAGACAACCATCATAAGTTCCTTGATGTGTGGGGTCCTTTTAATAGATACATTCAAAATAATGGGTTATAATGGGTGTGGTACTCGTTTGGAGTGTGGTCTCTCTTCTTACTCATCATTGTTGTTATTACTGTCATTATCATTTATTGCTTTCATTTTTTATTGATATTCTGGTTTTTTTTTTATGGTGAACTGCTTGATACAATGTCTCCAGAATTGTCTGTTGCTCCCTTTGACTCGTGTCTCGTGCTTTATTATGCTTTACAGTTTGACAAGTTCATCTTCTTTCCTCTTTTATCAGTTTTTCCAGTAAGCTGACGCTGTTTTGTCTTTTTGATTTTTATTATTGTTGTGCTTGTTTACTTTTTGTTGTTGTATTTGCTTTTTTTTCTGTCTTGGTTGTTTAACTCTGAAAACTATAAATAAATTTATATTAAAAAAAACACAAAACAAATAATCCAACAATCAAGGAGAATAATTCAAGAGCAGTAGGAGAACTTAGCAGAGAGAGAAATAGACCCTGATGTCCTCCAGTAGCCTAAGCCTATAGCGGCATAACTATAGAGGTAGCTCAGGGTAACATGAGCCACTCTGACTAGAAGCTTTGTCACAAAGGAAAGTTTTAAGATTAGTCTTAAAAGTAGACGGGGTGTCTGCCTCACGGACCAAAACTGGGAGTTGGTTCCACAGGAGAGGAAGTAGTCTCTCTGCAGCTGTATGTTCTGCTTAGCAACAGGTAAATGTAATCTACATCTGTCCTACTGGCCAGAGGATTTTTTTGCTACATCTGTTCACACATGGATGCTTTAAAGGTCCATTGTACTCCGTAAATAAACTGATTGAACCTTCCAAGTGTTCTAAACCTCTTTAGAGACAGACAGCAAAACATATATCTCGCCTGGGGTACCAAGAAGTCAAGAGCACAGATCACAGGGAAGTCTCAAACAGGCAAGCCTTGAATACAGTAGATGCAGTAAGAGACCAGATTGCCAGCTGTCAGAATACTGTGGTCAGATCATGTGCCTCTGTGGTTCTATGTGTTAAATATATTATTGTTATATGTGTTATAAATATCCCACCACATGCTGTTGAGCAGTAGAGCAAAAGCATTTTAGGAGTGATGGCAGTGGAAGCTTATACCTGTGGTATTGATGCCAGTGGATATTTTTATCCTGTTATAGCCTTGTTTCTAAAGAAGATAACATCCTCTGTAACTCTGTAACTGTATTTTGCCACTGTCACGCCAGAATGTCCCCATTGTCGTACAACAAAGGTACTTTTTATTTTCTTATCCTAAACGGAAACAATCAAATCGAGCAACAAAGCACAGGAATAGTGTTAGAGAAAACATGGAAAAAATATTTTTTCATGGCAAGCAGAACAGTGTTCTGGTTGTCATAGTTAAAACAAACCTATTTACGCTCAACCCTGGGTGGACTATTTTATTACTGTTGGGTCCAAACTGATGCCAACCCTCCCTGACAGAGGAAGGGTTGGCAGACGGCAAGAGGAATGCCAAGGACAGGACAAGAGAACGAGAGGAGGACAGAGACACAAAGAAAACATATAGACAACAATTACACGAGCCAACAAGCAGCTGGGCAAATACAGCTACGAACATCTGCAAAGAGACAGAACACAACCAACCCCTCCAGGGATCTGAAGCAAGTAGAGAGGACCCAGAGATCCAGGAACCCCCCCCCCCACACACACACACACACACACACACACACACACACCCATTGAAGGAACAAGATGAGCTGGCCAGAGGAGGCCAAACACCAGCCCCAGGTCAGGTCCACTACTTATGATGTGTTTTATGACTGATCCTGTTCCAGTGGTTCCTGTGGTTCCTGTGGTTCCTGTGGTTCCTGTGGTTCCTGGGGTTCCTGTGGTTCCAGTGGTTCCAGCGGCCCAGTGTGTTCCTGTGGTTCCTGGGGTTCCTGTGGTTCCTGTGGTTCCTGTGTGTTCCAGCGGCCCAGTGTGTTCCTGTGGTTCCTGAGGTTCCTGTGTGTTCCAGTGTGTTCCTGTGGTTCCTGGGGTTCCTGTGGTTCCTGTGTGTTCCAGCGGCCCAGTGTGTTCCTGTGGTTCCTGTGGTTCCAGCGGCCCAGTGTGTTCCTGTGGTTCCTGTGGTTCCTGAGGTTCCTGTGGTTCCTGTGGTTCCTGTGGTTCCAGTGGTTCCTGTGGTTCCAGTGTGTTCCTGTGGTTCCTGAGGTTCCTGTGGTTCCTGTGTGTTCCTGTGGTTCCAGTGTGTTCCTGTGGTTCCAGTGTGTTCCTGTGGTTCCTGAGGTTCCTGTGGTTCCTGTGGTTCCTGAGGTTCCTGTGGTTCCTGTGGTTCCAGTGGTTCCTGTGGTTCCAGTGGTTCCTGTGGTTCCAGTGTGTTCCTGTGGTTCCTGTGGTTCCTGTGGTTCCTGTGGTTCCTGAGGTTCCTGTGTGTTCCTGTGGTTCCAGTGTGTTCCTGTGGTTCCAGTGTGTTCCTGTGGTTCCTGAGGTTCCTGTGGTTCCTGTGGTTCCTGAGGTTCCTGTGGTTCCTGTGGTTCCTGTGGTTCCAGTGGTTCCTGTGGTTCCAGTGTGTTCCTGTGGTTCCTGAGGTTCCTGTGGTTCCTGTGTGTTCCTGTGGTTCCAGTGTGTTCCTGTGGTTCCAGTGTGTTCCTGTGGTTCCTGAGGTTCCTGTGGTTCCTGTGTGTTCCTGTGGTTCCTGTGGTTCCTGTGTGTTCCTGTGGTTCCAGTGTGTTCCTGTGGTTCCAGTGTGTTCCTGTGGTTCCTGTGGTTCCAGTGTGTTCCTGTGGTTCCAGTGTGTTCCTGTGGTTCCTGAGGTTCCTGTGGTTCCTGTGTGTTCCTGTGGTTCCTGTGGTTCCTGTGGTTCCAGTGTGTTCCTGTGGTTCCTGTGGTTCCTGTGTGTTCCTGTGGTTCCTGTGGTTCCTGTGTGTTCCTGTGGTTCCAGTGTGTTCCTGTGGTTCCTGTGTGTTCCTGTGGTTCCAGTGTGTTCCTGTGGTTCCAGTGTGTTCCTGTGGTTCCTGAGGTTCCTGTGGTTCCTGTGTGTTCCTGTGGTTCCTGTGGTTCCTGTGGTTCCA